>NW_007223964.1:0-481 GCF_000164805.1 Carlito syrichta | reverse complement strand
TTACATATTTATGTTTTCAATAAAGAAGGGATATAAGTGTGAGTAGCAGAAATCCAGATAAAATAAAAACTTTAAAAAAACCTTATTCATATAAGGAAGAACCAGTAGTTCAGAACAAACACAGCAATGGTTAGCCATTTTCTATTTAAGAGAAAAAAAGAGATAATCAAACGGCAAAGGAAAGAAGAATCAGATGCCAATGAACTGGAATGATCTGGTTGGGAATTTTCTATGAAATTCATTGGAAAAAAACACAGAAGAGATGAGTGAGTGTGTGTGCTTGTGTACCTTAATAAGATAATTTTTCATTACAAATCATATTAGAAAACAAATTATTGTAAGTAAAATTAAAAGAAAGCAAAATATATGGGTTATCACTTTTAAAATATCATGATGAAGCTTATAGTTGATTCTTACTGGGAAAAAACCTCACCAATATTTTCTTTTAGAATTTTAGTATTTAGATTAGAGAATGATTCAG
>NW_007223963.1:0-754 GCF_000164805.1 Carlito syrichta | reverse complement strand
TTTTGCTGATGGGGGGTGCCATTTGTTATATTCCAAATAGAAGATATGCTTCTAATTGTTTTTTTTTTGAGTTGGAGTCTCACTCCATCGCCAGGCTGTAGTGCAGTAGCACACTCACAGCCACCCCAGTGTCAACTTGCTGGGCTTCAGTGATCCATCTGCCTCAGCCTTCCAAGTAGTCAGAACTATAGGCACACACTACCATGCCTGACTAATTTTTTACTTATTGTCTCACCAAGTTGCCCAGGCTGGTCTCGAACCCATGGCCTCAAGCAAACCACTCGCCTCGGCCTCCCCAAGTGCTTTGATTATAGGCTGACCCACTGAGCCCAGCCCTATACTTCTATATTTAAGAGTTTCTTGGAATGTAGGGTAACCTTAGCGCACAATAATACTTAGAAGAACTTTCAGCCTGTTAGAAAACACTTCACCCACCCTCCCTTTTTGGGAGAAAAATACATTTTAAAAGATTGAAATATATCAGTAAATAGATGGATGAAAGTTTTTTTTCCAAGTACAAGGACTTAATACGTATGAGTTGATATACTGAGGAAAAAACTTTATGGGGTTTACAAATTGATTAGATATGGCAGCAATAAAACTATGAAGTGAGAGTGGGGCGTTAGCATAAAGCATTAAACTCAGGAAATTCAAACAAATTTTCATTTACAATTTCATTTTCATTTTAACTAATTGCTCCAACTAAAGAAGAGATTTCTTCTTGAAACAACTATCCTTGTACAAATGAGGTAGA
>NW_007223962.1:0-741 GCF_000164805.1 Carlito syrichta | reverse complement strand
TTCCAGTAGTCAGAACTATAGGCACACACTACCATGCCTGACTAATTTTTTACTTATTGTCTCACCAAGTTGCCCAGGCTGGTCTCGAACCCATGGCCTCAAGCAAACCACTCGCCTCGGCCTCCCCAAGTGCTTTGATTATAGGCTGACCCACTGAGCCCAGCCCTATACTTCTATATTTAAGAGTTTCTTGGAATGTAGGGTAACCTTAGCGCACAATAATACTTAGAAGAACTTTCAGCCTGTTAGAAAACATTTCACCCACCCTCCCTTTTTGGGAGAAAAATACATTTTAAAAGATTGAAATATATCAGTAAATAGATGGATGAAAGTTTTTTTTCCAAGTACAAGGACTTAATACGTATGAGTTGATATACTGAGGAAAAAACTTTATGGGGTTTACAAATTGATTAGATATGGCAGCAATAAAACTATGAAGTGAGAGTGGGGCGTTAGCATAAAGCATTAAACTCAGGAAATTCAAACAAATTTTCATTTACAATTTCATTTTCATTTTAACTAATTGCTCCAACTAAAGAAGAGATTTCTTCTTGAAACAACTATCCTTGTACAAATGAGGTAGAATCTGATTCAAAATTAGAGAATGAATTTGTTGATGTTTTCCTAGCTGTGGATGTTAGCTTGGGAATAGTCTCCAGCACTGACACATACTTACAGAGAAAAACACTTTAGCTAATACTCTTATCATTTGAAATCGTAGGCTTATTTACTAATCACTGA
>NW_007223961.1:0-727 GCF_000164805.1 Carlito syrichta | reverse complement strand
GTCTGAGTTCCAAGGCAGCTAGCTCATTCACTCACTGTCACCATATGTGCCTCAGTTTATCAAACTTATACTGCATCAGCTCCTATCTGCTCTGTAGAGGTACTAATAATAATATTAAATATGCTTTGTGTTTGGGTAGGGCTTCCCTAGGGACCCTAAAGCACTTTCCAGATTAATTTTTTAATTTATATATTAATAATTCTCACAGCATTCTCTCTCCTCCTCAATTAGAGTAATAATATCCATCTCTTTTGAGATAGGCAGGGGGTACTGAATGTTGGACATGAAGCAGACACTTAAATAAGGAAACTGTAACATAAAAGCATAATTAAGGCTCTGGAACCAAATCAAACTAGGGATTTTTAAAGACTTACTACAATGATGGTGACTGAACAAGCAAACCTGTTTTCCCTCTATTCGGAAATATGCATCTTTTTACAGTTAGGTGTGGTATTTCAAAAATATCATTTTCAGGAGTTCCTGAAGGAAATATGAAAAGTCTATATTCTTGGCGACCATCCTGGATGAACCTCCATATTATATCTCAATTTTCCTGAAGTGGATACAGCATAAATCAGGGGATGCCAGCTCTTCTCCTGAGCTTCTCAGTGTTTTTTGGTTTGATCCCTAGGCAGAATTCTCTGGGTTTCATAACACAGATTCTTCCGTTCCCAAGAACTGCCTGTCTCAGAGGCTGTATATGGTTTCTCAGGGAACGTGAGAGAAA
>NW_007223960.1:0-744 GCF_000164805.1 Carlito syrichta | reverse complement strand
AATATGAAAAGTCTATATTCTTGGCGACCATCCTGGATGAACCTCCATATTATATCTCAATTTTCCTGAAGTGGATACAGCATAAATCAGGGGATGCCAGCTCTTCTCCTGAGCTTCTCAGTGTTTTTTGGTTTGATCCCTAGGCAGAATTCTCTGGGTTTCATAACACAGATTCTTCCGTTCCCAAGAACTGCCTGTCTCAGAGGCTGTATATGGTTTCTCAGGGAACGTGAGAGAAAGCTGGTGGAGGCATTTACTGTTTCACAAACATTCTGGTTTCCTTTTGTCCTTTCAAGAAAATAACTTTAAACCAATGTTTAGCAAAATATGTTGAGTCACATGAATCCTCAAAGATAAACTATGTATGAATGTCAGAGGAGACTTTTGAAACTCAAGTCTCAGGAATTGAGTTAAATAGGGGATTTAAAACCTAGCTTTTGAATAGTCAGCAGTGTTACTTAACACTGTCAAAGTTTTTTCTCTCTCTCTAGACATAGACACAGATAGGTAGAGAAATGTAGATATACTTTTCTATTTATTGTCTGTGTCCCCTAAGTAGAATAACAGCCCCATGAGAATACGAATTTGTCCTTTCTTATTTTCATTGTATTCCCAGTGTCGAATGGGGGCCTTGGAACTAGTAAGTACTCAATAAATACGTGTTGAACATCGCGTAAGTAAATATCATAAAGCCATTAACCACCACTAATAAATAAGATAAAGATTCACTAAAGTCCTTTATGA
>NW_007223959.1:0-874 GCF_000164805.1 Carlito syrichta | reverse complement strand
TTTTCAGGAGTTCCTGAAGGAAATATGAAAAGTCTATATTCTTGGCGACCATCCTGGATGAACCTCCATATTATATCTCAATTTTCCTGAAGTGGATACAGTATAAATCAGGGGATGCCAGCTCTTCTCCTGAGCTTCTCAGTGTTTTTTGGTTTGATCCCTAGGCAGAATTCTCTGGGTTTCATAACACAGATTCTTCCGTTCCCAAGAACTGCCTGTCTCAGAGGCTGTATATGGTTTCTCAGGGAACGTGAGAGAAAGCTGGTGGAGGCATTTACTGTTTCACAAACATTCTGGTTTCCTTTTGTCCTTTCAAGAAAATAACTTTAAACCAATGTTTAGCAAAATATGTTGAGTCACATGAATCCTCAAAGATAAACTATGTATGAATGTCAGAGGAGACTTTTGAAACTCAAGTCTCAGGAATTGAGTTAAATAGGGGATTTAAAACCTAGCTTTTGAATAGTCAGCAGTGTTACTTAACACTGTCAAAGTTTTTTCTCTCTCTCTAGACATAGACACAGATAGGTAGAGAAATGTAGATATACTTTTCTATTTATTGTCTGTGTCCCCTAAGTAGAATAACAGCCCCATGAGAATACGAATTTGTCCTTTCTTATTTTCATTGTATTCCCAGTGTCGAATGGGGCCTTGGAACTAGTAAGTACTCAATAAATACGTGTTGAACATCGCGTAAGTAAATATCATAAAGCCATTAACCACCACTAATAAATAAGATAAAGATTCACTAAAGTCCTTTATGAATCTACAAAAAAGAAGTAATAGCAATCCATTCAAAATTCTTGTTTCTAAACCCTCCCCCCAAACAAAAACTTTTTACTTTGCCACCATAAACTTCCTGGTATCCTCATTA
>NW_007223958.1:87925-124837 GCF_000164805.1 Carlito syrichta | reverse complement strand
CTGCTTGATTTATGGCCAATTACATGGTCGATCTTAGAATACGTTCCATGCAGTGATGAGTAGAATGTATATTCTGTGGTCTTTGGATGGTGGTCTTTTAAAATATTTTCTGAATATCTCTGGAACTAAGGCTCTAACTCTTTAATGATGCTTATCACTCATTTTTTTCATAACTATTTGGTCAAACTACTGAAAAGAATAAACGACATTACTATGTTGATGGCTGGCAGCTACTTTTATATGAAGAGGTTGAAGATTTGACTTTGATACCAGCTTGACTTAAAGCATTCAGTTTTACATAGTGCTGCCTTGCTTGGCAGGCTTGGTATGCCTGGAGTTGCAGGGGATGAAAGTATCACCAAGACAGTTATGAATTACGAAAGATATATTTATTCAAAAGAAGATACATTGTGAAGGGCACATGAGCAGGAGAGCGGGGAGAATGTCTGCTGTCTGCAAAGAGGCACAAGCTAGTGGGATGTTTTTATAAGTGGAGTCCAGTGCAGGCCAGGAGGAATTGTCTTTGGGGATGGCCTGCAAAAGGAAATTTCCAGAGATTTGTGAAGTGGCTGATTGATGGTGGTATTTTGTTTCTTTGAGATAAGGTTAGTTAACAGCAATAGTTGACTGCCTTTTTGTTTGTGAGTTTGTTAACTACTTTCTTTGTTGGCTGCAGAACCAGCAGCCAGTGTTTTATAGCTAGTCATCCAGCCTTTGCAGCTCACTGCTCTTATCAGTAAGTTTCTTTGCAAATTTTAATCTTGAGATCCTTATCCTTAATAAAATTTCCCAAATATACTCAATCGATAGTGGCCTAATTGGGCCTCATGTTCCTCCACCTTCCTCTCAACAGAGCCACAATGCCAAATCTGTGGCACAATGCTGCTTCGTGCTGAACAGGGGCATTGCGCTGGCCCTACCTGTGATTGTTGTTCTGTTAGGGGACCCTGTGCATTATTGTTTTGGATTGTGGTATTTAGGATATGGGAAAGGGACTCATCAGAAAGAGGAAGCCTTTTAAAGCCAAACCTGTTTCCAGCTGAATCCAAGGTAGATTTGTAAGGGTTGCCAGCATAATCAGGAACAGGCTGATATCTTGTTCACAGCACCATTTGAAGGTGAAATTGCTGCAATCTAGAGGAAACAAATTTGGCAAATAAATTAAAGATGCAAGGACTGAAGAAAAGGAACAGCAAAATACCTGTAAGTGGCTCCAGGAATGGGAGTAACCCAGGAGTACCATCCTCAGGCAGATGGCCACGAGGACCATCTTCGTGATTCTTGTTTCTCAGTTTCAGTGGCTTGCTCCCTAAGATTTTTGACATGGTTCCATACTATTCCTGATTAACATAAACACAACAGTCTTCTTCTAGGGCTTAGCAAATGCCTCCTTGAGCAGCTGTGAGCAGGTTTAGGCCACATAAGCAGGTTTTGGAGAACAGCTGTTGCTAGGGAGGCGACCTGATTTCGGAGGATTTCTAAAGCATCAGAGACATGTTTGAGCTTCATGGCGAGCTCCGTTGAGAGGGTGTGATAAGTGTGGGCTGTGAGACTCATGCTGGTTATTCCCATACCCACGCCAGTCGCAGTTTCTCATTCAGTGAGTAAAGGAATTAGATGGATTGCTTGTCTTGCTCTACTAGAACCGGAAAGCAGAATTGAGAAAGCTGATTAGAAGGAGCAATTTGGATGCTTGAGGCTAAGTAAACTAGTGTACAAGCTCTAATCCAGTTGGCTGGAAAACAGATGTATGCATTGGACCCACATAGGAAGAAAGCTTCCTGAGATTTTAGGCAAGAGGTTAAACTTAAGGTGAAAAACTGGTACCTTGCTTGAAATTATGACCTGAGGAAGAAGTACTGGGCATTCAGTGTGTTAGTTATAAGGGGCTGTAAAGCTGGGATGTTAAAGTTTGTTTCTGGGTATGTTTTGTTTTCCCGGAATAGATAGAAGCATTGAGGGTCTAGAATCATCCAAGATTTGGGGTTGCTGTGTATGGGAATTTGTAGGTAGTTATGAGGTGTCCCCAAAAGGGAAAGAGCCAGGAAAGTTAGGACCATGTTCTTGTTTTACATGTATAAGGGATACTGTAAATGTTGAAAAGAGAGGAAAGTAAGTATGACTAAACAGAAGAAAAGAGTTAAGATAATGATTTTAACAAGGAAACACAACTACTTTGAGAAAATCTGAAGAAAAGTTTGAAAACATTAGTTTGGAGACATGTAGTTAGTAAAGACTCCAGGGTGTAGTTTACATTGCAGAAAACAATAACTTAACAAACAAGATAATTTAAAACAGGTGTACTACAGTTTTTGAAACATAATTCTTCCTCTTCAGTTCTCTGTTTTTATTAAAGATAAATTATAGTAGGACCAATTTATTCATAAAATAAGTTTTAGATGTATTTGCATGAAGTGCGGCAAGAATAATCATTTGCCATGTAGGCTCTTTTGAATCGGCTTTGTTGAAAATTCTTACATAAGAAATTTCAGAGTAGATTCTCCAGGAACCTTCGAGTTAGCCAAGGACTTGCCTGTACAGATTGGGTGAAGTTCTCTTTTGGGAGTTCCAGGTAACTTGGCGTTCCGAGGCTTGTTGGTAAGTAAACTTTTCTACTTACCACTGGTTCAGAAACCCTCCAGAGTTGAAGCAGTGTCAGTCCAGTTTTCCCGAGGGCTTTTTATTGGCTCTTTATAGATCTTAATCTTAATTCCTTTTTATTTATTTATTTATTTTTAAGTTTTTATTATAAAGATGTGGGGTACATTTCAGGGTTAGATATATAAACATTGATCATGCAGGTACCCTTGTTGATGAGGTATGCCCCTCCCTCCCCTAGCAGTTTCCCTCAACTGCCAATCCCCCTCCTCCACAGTTTCCCACTACTGCCAGTCGCTTTCTTATAGTATTGTAAATGTTCAGGGTTAGCTTATGAGTGAGAACATATGGAACTCAGTTCTACGTTTCTTTGATAAATCACTGAGTATGGTTGACTCCAAATCCATCCAAGTTGCTGCAAAATTCATATATTTGTCCTTCTTTATGGCTGCATAATATTCCATTGTGTATATGTACCACATTTTTTTAATCCAGGCCAGCTTCGATGGGCAACATGGTTGGTTCCATGTTTTTGCTATTGTGAATAGAGCTGCAACAAACATACGTGTGCAGGTATCTTTTTTGTAGAATAATTTGAATTCCTTCAGGTATATTCCCAATAGGGGAATTGCTGGGTCATATGGAAGGTCAATTTCTAGTTCTTTCAGAAATTGCCACACTGTCTTCCAAAGAGGCTGTCCTAGTCTGCATTCCCGCCAGCAATGCAGAAGTGTTTTTTTCTCCACATGCTTGCCAGCACCTGTTGTTGTTTTATTACTGATGGCCATTCTTACTGGGGTTAGGTGGTATCTCAGTGGGGTTTTGCTTTGCATTTCTCTGATGATGAGTGAGGAATCTTAATTCCTTAAAGCAGTTTGCTTTGAAACATTATTCCAGTCAAAGCCTTGGTAAAACAGCCAGTATTTCTGATCACCTTTTGTTGTAAAAGAAAAGAAAATAGATTCTTAGTGAACTTATGCAAATAACCGTATTGTTATAAATTAATAGCTTCCAAACGCTGGAGAAATTAGGTAAAGAGAAAGGTATATCTTTCAAATTTAGCTTACAAGAATATACTTATTTGTGAGACTGTAAAGAGTTCCAGGAAAAAGGTTTTTCCTTTTGACTCTGAAAAACATAGTAAAAATAATTAGTAATACATTAAACAAAAAGGTTATAAAATTATTTGATTTTTATTAATTCACTTTATATAATCAACTCTTGTTTTGTTAGCAGTGTTGGATTAGTGATCCTTATGAACACATAGTTTTTAATCAGAGTCCTGGAAGAGTTTAAAGTTGTTAGCAATTTGGCACTGAATAACATTTGCCAGAGTCCTATAACTGATTATAAACTGTTGTGGATGACTGAGACCTGGGTAGGCAAAGTTTGGAAAAGATCTTAGATTCCGTTCTTAGTTTACATACAGGTGCTATCCACCAGCCCTGAGCCGTTATTGAGGCAGTTCCAGAGGAAGGTGTGGGGACAAGTGTGGTCCCTGGAGACTGAAGCTGCTTTTGTCTCTGCCCCTCCTGCCCCTCTCCCCCCGACCCCATCAAAGACTGAATTGAGAATCTGAAGGTTTTATGATGGAAAGTTTATTACATGCCAAAGGTTTTAAAAGCATGATGTTATAACTCAGGATTACAGGCCATAGTGAAGTAGTTACTCATTTAGCCAAAGTGATAATTTAAGGATTTTGGAAAGTAAAAACCTTGCTTTCTCATGGAGTAGATTCATTTCCTGAAACAGTAAAAACCGACTGAATCTGTCTCTTGCACCTCCCCTTTACTTAAAAGGTAAATAAAAACCTTTTATTATCTCTTGATGAGAACAGTAAATTTTATCTTTGCGTGAGCGTACTAGTAACACTGAAGTTAATTTTAATACAAACTTATAACCAAATGTATTTAATTTTGATTAGTTTAAAAAGGTAGGATTTTAAAAAAATGTTATTTATTTATTATAAAGATGTGGGGTACAATTCAGGGTTAAGTATACAAACATTGATCATGCAGGTATCCTTGTTGATGAGGTATGTCCTTCCCTCCCCTAGCAGTTTCCCTCAACTGCCAGTCCCACCCCCCTCCCCTGACAGTTTTCCACTACTGCCAATCGCAAAAAGGTAAGATTTTTAAGGAGAAAAAAAAGCACAGCTGTTTTAACATAGAGGCCTAGATTCTGGCCAAGAATTAGTATGTTTAATTTACAGAAAACTAAATTACACCTTTAGATTTTAGCTAACTTGACCATTCCTATGATTAATTTGGCATGAACCTTTAATAATTTCTTTAAACCTTTAATTTTATGTGTATTATTTTAATTTACGATAAGAAAATTTCTTTTAAGCCAATTACTTAGAATTTTTGACAGATTAGTGTTTTAAGAAAAAAAACCTGTTATTTTGACATAATGGCATTCTGACCCAACATTAGTGTAATTTTGATGTTAATGGTTTATTCATAAAAATAATGAAATAATCTTTTAGTAAATTTGATCATACATAGAATTCTTTCATACATTCCTCCTCACATACTATTTTATGACTTACACATATCCGTTATGACATGCTTGGATTGTGTTTTGTCCCATACTTTCCTCTTTCTTAAATGTCCAGTCACTTTACTTTGGACCAGAAATTTACCACACAAGATCCTTTCCTATACAAAATTATGTTTCTTCCTTTATCTCCTTCCTTACCAGAAATACATTTCCATACCAAGAACATTCTTCACATTTCTTTTCTGCTTACTGGTTTTTCTCCTTTGCCTTTCTCATGGGTAACCTCTTTTAAATTTATAATTTGAATGAACTGCTGTGTGTGGCAGTTTCCTCTGGAAACAGTTACAACTCACATGCCCTTGTTGGCCACAACGGTAGCAGGTGAGCGGTGCCTCCTTTAGCTTAAGAGCAGCTATATAGGTGTAGGTCCTGCAATTAATGACTGTGCCTGGGGTCCTGGTATAGGTAGAGAGCTGACAGTAGCAGCTGACATATATTGGGCTTGCCACCTGTCTCTTTCTCTTTGCTGTATTTCCTTTTCAGTCTTCCGGACCTCCTCCCACTTGTGGAAGACCTTGAAGGTTATGCTTAATAGTGTTGGGAAAGGGGTTTGTGGCCCTTCATCTGGTCTGAGTTTCTGTCTAATGGCTGGGGAGGCCGGGCTAATAAAATGGATGGCCAGAATATCAGGAGAATTAATAGGGTTCAAAAATTTGGCTAAATACAGCTGGCAATCTTGGCGGAGATCAGGATCCAGAGAGAGTTACAAAAGCCTGAACATAAGGAACCTCAGACCATTTAGGAGATTATGGCAGAAGAGGTCAAACTGGAAAATGGTGTTTGAGCCTAAAGTTCCAGGCAAAGGCCAAGACCCTTGGTCTGGAAGCCAGTGAGAAGGCCATACTTTATTGTATAAGAAAATTAGATGTTTCTTTTTGACAGCATGAGGACCAAATTTATTCCAATGTTTTGAAATGCAGCCCAGGGGCGAGTCTGAGGGAATGGAGATGGGGAAAAGTCACCCATAAGTACTCAACATGTAATTCCTCTTGGGGGCATTCCTCTACAGTCTCCAAAGGGGCATTCCAGCTATTGGAAGAGCTCTCTGATACCCACGAAGGGACACTACTTCTCTCTCTACAGGGGCATCCCACCTGATAGAGAGGGATTCCGACTGGGGGCCAAGATACTTGCATCCTAGAGCTAATGATGCTGAGTGATTGGACCAGGTCAGGAAAGAGGATTTAGGGAGACTCACCAATTTGGTGCTGGCTGGGATTATTAGGTTTGACGGAGTCCAGAGTAGGAAGACTGGCTGTTCTTGCAGGATATTTGCAAGGAGAGAGAAAATATATAGTCTCTCTAAGCATGTGTGGGTTTGCGCTGGACAAGTGTCCACCTGTCAGCTGTGCCACATGTTGGAATTAGGGACCTCTCGACTAGGAGAGGTAGGAGAGAGCCTTCCCTCACTTCTGGGCAAGGCAGTCAAGCTTGTTCACCCTCTGGTCTTTAAGCCACATCAGGGAGTGCTCTGGCCAGAAGCTGTCAGTTGCCAGAGTTACTAGCGAGTGTCTACTGGAAGACAAAAAAAGGAAAGCAAATTCCTGCCTCTCACTTGATCAGGCAATAGCAGTCTGACACCTATCATCTGAGACTTTTTGTCCACCGTGGAGTAGCCTTGGCCAGGAACCATCGGGATCTGGTCTTGGATGTAGTCCACCAAAAGCCTTGAGTTGGGAGAAGAGTGGGACAGAGGTCCCCTTAGGAGAGGTCCCCATACAGGTCACCAAATGCCAAGTGTGGCAGGCAGGCTAGGTATGGCCAGAGTCATAGGGGGTGAAAGTATCCACCAAGACAGTTGTGAATTAAGAAAGGTGGATTTATTCAAGGGAAGATCTGTTGTAAAGGACTCAATGGGCAGGACAGCCGTGAGAGTGCCTGCTGTCTGTTGCCTGCAAGGGGCATGAGCTAGAGAGATGTTTTTATACGGGGTCCAGTGTGGGCCAGGAGGAATCATCTTTGAGAATGGTCTGCAAAAGGAAATTTCCAGAAGTTTGTGAAGTGGCTGATTGATGGTGGTATTTTGTTTCTTTAAGATAAGATTAGGGTCGGGCTCAGTGGCTCAGCCTATAGTCCCAGCACTTTGGGAAGCCAAGGCGAGTGGATTGCCTGAGCCTGCGGGTTTGAGACCAGCCCAGGTAACTTAGCAAGACCTTATCTGTACAATAAATTTTTAAAAAATTAGCCAGGTGTGGTAGCGCACACCTGTAGTTCCAGTTACTTGGAAGGCTGAAGCGGAAGGATTGCTGGAGCCCAGCAGGTCGACACTGGGGTGACGGTGAGTGTGCCACTGCACTCCAGCCTGGGCGACTGATACTCCAACTCAGAAAAAAAAAAGATAAGGTCAGTTAAGAGCATAGTTTACTGCCTTTTTGTTTGTTGGGTAACTAGGAACCAACAGTAAGTCTTAACTACTTTCTTTGTGGGCTGCAGAACCAACAGCCAATGTTTTACAGCTGGTCGTCCAGCCTTTGCTGCTTCCTGCTGTTATCAATAAGTTTCTTTGTAGATTTGTAGATTTCAATCTTAAGGTACCTTTCCTTAATATAATTTCCCAAATTTACCCAATTGATGCTGGCCTAACTGGGCTTCATGTTCCTCCACAAGTTCCACCTGGTTCAAAATGGTATTCAAGTAGTACCAATTCAAGTGGTCAGCTTTTAGAAAAATTTTAAATACATTTACATCCGGAAGGTTTTTTACTTGGCGTCAAGATAGTGCTATTGTAGAAGAATTACGCCTGGGTTTATCTGGTCTTTAGTTGAATTACTCAACAGGTTGTTGACTTATGCCATTATGCCAGAGGCCTTAGCTGTCACTTATCTCAGGAAGGGACTTCAGTTTTCTGAGGTCTGCTGCGTGCACTAGAGTATTCCAGCACCTCAAGGAATTACCTTAACAGGATTCAACGAAGGAAATAATATATTTTTCCTTTTCTTGTTCACTCTGGGATGCAAAAACTGAATGATTTATTCATTTTGACCTGGCTAAAAATAGTAATGAAAAGAAATGAAGCTGAACCGATAATGAGGAAAAGTAAGAGTTTGTTCCCAAAAGTTAAATTGACAAGGGAAAGAAAAGGGTAGGATGGGAAACAATGGGGAGATAACCCCGAACTTTACAGGGTGTGAACCTGAAAACCGATTTGAACTGGCCCAGAAGCCATTTGTCTTGGATCTAGGCATATTGACGTTGGAATAACCGAAGGAAAAACTGTGTTTAATAACTTTTCATGAAATGGCTATCCCTCCCCTAAATGAGTGACTAGTTAACAACTTCTCTCTTGTTAACGTTCATTGGCCCCATCAGAACCCACATGCCTCAAGGACATCTCTCGAGCTTCTGAATGGGTGCTAGGGGCTTCTTACTGTAATACCAGAAGGGCTGGACAGGCTCGTCGAGGTTGCCCTGTCCTCTGTGGGCAGAATTTGTTTTTGCGATATAACATGCAAAAACTAGGCTCAAAAAAGGCTCATACAATAGTTACTTCGGCGCTGTATACTTAACTACTTCCATTTCCTCTTCATTCCACTGTGGAATTCTAATAGAGCACCTTAAGGCTTACAAAGAACTTGATTGGTTAGTTCAACTCAAACAGTGGAGGCAGTTTTTTGAAGTGAAAAGTACATAGTCTTTGTAGCCAGAGGGCTTGAAGTTTAAATTCTGTTTTTTGCTGTCATTGACTATCTGTGTGTCACCAGGCACATTATAAATCCTCTCAGAGCCTTGGTGTCCTTGGCTGTGAAGTAGGTATTATAAGCCCAATGTATCTCAAGGATTTGTTGGAAGATTAACTCCAACAATATATATTTAGACATCTAATAAATCAAAGTTACCCCTTCCTGCTGTTTCCCCTCCCCCCTTTAAGAGTGCACTGAATTTAGAGGGTCTATGTAATTGCTGTAGTCTTCAAGTCAAAAGGAGGGAAGGAATTTCTTTGAGTTTTTGAGTTATAAAATATTTTGCCTCAAGATTTTATCAACCACAGCGAGTTAGTCTCCCTTTTAAAGCTATATCTATATCCTCCATGTAGAGAAGTAAATGATCCCATCACACCTTCTCAAAAAAACTTCTGCTTAAACTAACCAGATAGCAGAGGAGAAAATGCCTTGGTTTACTTAAATCACTTACCTTTCTTGACCATATGTTACTCATGTTTATAATATCAAGTCAGTCATTACAAGAATTTTAATAACAGTTCTTCTAACTGGGGCTTCCTGGAAGACATCCAAAAATCACATATAAAATTCTATAAATTGCATTTAAAGTATAATTCCATAGTCATAATAGATATCGTGGTTAGTAAAGCCCAACCTGTCTGTAAAGATAAATTTGTAATCATTGACATATTTTTTTCTAAACTTCATATGCAAATTAAGAAATCTGAACCCAGCTCAGTGGCTCATGCCTGTAATCTCAGCACTTTGGGAGGCCAAGGCGACAGGATTGCTTGAGGCCAGGAGTTCAAGACCACCCCAGGAAACATAGTAAGACCCCGTCTCTACAAAAATGAAAAACAAAAAGAAGTCTAATTAGTACAGATTTATCTTCTGAGTTGGTGAGAGAATGTGGGAGGTCAGAAGGAAGTCGAGAAACACTGAGAACTTGCATCGGTGCTGTTTGCCAAGCTGGGGTGTAGGAGAGGCGGGAAAGCACCCTGCTTCTAGAATATTCCAGAGGCAAGATTGAAGAGGTGGAGAGAATGAAGGTTGATGACCAGAGACATTTACACATGAAGGAATTTTTGTCACCATCCTGAGCACCAACTGCCCACTCTCTTCTCTCCTCACTGCTTTCTGAGATCAGCTGACCACAGGATTTTGGTGTGAGAGGCCAGAGCCCTTTCTCAGCCCTCAGCCAGCAGCTGGAGTGCTGTGGACAGGTGGGGAGGGAGGTCAGAGAGAGCTCTCCAGGTGCTGGTGAGCCTGAGAAAGAAGAGAGACGTGTCTGCTCCTAAATTGGAGAGAGCATTTGAATTGCCCTTTCCTGAGCCCAGAAGAAAGGCTGGGTCCCATATCAGTAATCTGATGATTTTCCTTCTGAAAAAGCTGTGGAGACTCTGGTCTTGACTACTTGTTTCTGTGACCTGTCCCTGGTGAATGAATTGTTGTGACTGAGAAGGAAGCCAGGGCGTTTGGTGACCACTTCTCCTCTCTTTCTTCACTAGAGGAATTCTCAGGTTTGGATACGGATGAGGCAACACCCACGGAAGAGGCCTACGTTGTCTATGATGAAGGTGCGAACTGGTTTTTCAGAAATGCTTTGGAGACTTTCTTTTCTGCATCAGAGGATCTTATTTTAATTACTGAGTGTTTTGCAGTTTCCTTCAGAACTCTGATCAGCTTAGGGAAGGGTGGTTGTACCCCCTCTTCCAAGTCACCCCCAAAAGCATATTTGGTCTGAAGAAAAAGTGTGTTCGGTATGCAAGTGCGCCTTCCCAACTACTCCCTTCTGCTTGTCCTTCTCTCCCTCTCAGACCTCCTTCTGCTCAAGAAATTCTGGAGCTGCCAATTTGGGCACTCCTCCCACCTTTATTTATAAAACTTGCTTGGTTTAACAAATATCCTGTCTTCCTCACTTGGTTCATCTCTCACTCTTTCCTTTTCTCTCCTTTTCTAAATATATAAAAAATGTAATGCTGCGGATGTGTTGGTTTCCTATCATCGAATCTTCTCAAGTCAGGGTAAGTATATAAGATTAAGAATTTAAAGTGCCGCCAAGCATGGCGGCTCACATCTGTAATCCCAGTACTTTGGGAGGTGGAGGCAGGAGGATTGTTTGAGCCCGGGAGGTCGAGACCAACCTAGGCAATATAGCGAAACCTCGTCTCTATAAAAAACCAAAAAATTGGGCAACCCCTTTGGGTCCCCTCCCACTGTGGGAGCTTTTCTGTCCTCTCAATAAATCCTGCTTTCTGGGAAAAACAAAAAATTTGGCTATTGCCTTGCTGAGCTATGGTGTGGCCACGTGCTCTTTGAAGGCCAGGCCATGTTTTCTTAACTTTTGACCCCCTTCCCTACTTTGGGGAGGTGAATCACCTCTTTCTCTCTAATTTACTTTTAATAAATAAACCATATTTTAAAAAAGTCAAAAAATTAGCGGGACATGGTGGCACGTGCTTGTAGTCCCTGCTATTCTGGAGACTGAGGCAGAAGGATTGCCAGAGCCCAGGAAGTTGAGGGTCTGGTGAGCCGTTATCATGCCACTGCACTCTAGCTGGGTGACAGATTGAAACCTCTGACAGGAAGGAAGGAAGGAAAGAAAGGAAAGAAAAGAGAAGGAAAGAAGGAGGAAAGAAGGAGGGAAAAGGAAGGAAGGAAGGGCCTTGAACAGCATCTGGGTCAGTCAAGTAGCTAATGTTATTCTACTTAGGACCCTGTGATCATTTTGTGTGTTTTATAAGTTGCCTCTGCAGTTGAATTAGTTCTCGTAGGAAACTTGTCTGTACCCGGTACTGGGCTTTTGACACAGGGCCTTAGGATTCTCACTTTTGTGTTTCACCTTTTCTGCTACTATTCATAGCACCAATTGTCTTAAATCACAACTATGAGAGTAATGTCACCTTTGATGCTTTATTCATAATACAGCTTGATGTAGTGGCTTAATCCAAGGGTTTTTACACAAAAACTGACTTAAAACAACAGATATCAGTAAACAAAGGAAGATTTCTTGGCACTTTTGAACATACTAAGCATCTTTCTGATTATCTCTGAACAGTGTGAAAAGGGAGCAGAACTGTATTTTTTTTCAAATGTTAAAAGATTCGTTTTCTTAGCAGAATTAATCCCGCCTTCCTCCCAGAAAAATAGACCATATGCAGAAGATAGATTTTTAAGAAAAGAATTCAAGTTTATTTTCTGATATGACCTTTTAAGTCTCTAAAAGGGGAAATGACATAGGTAGAGAATGTCTTTGGAACAAGGCCATGAGCGGGACTGGAATTTAAGGTCCTCTCCGCTCTGATTCTAAGACCTCATTTTTCTGGTCATAAGTGCTTCTTTTCTCCCTCCCTCTATCTGCAGCTGCTTTTCTGCAGGGGTCTGAAATGGGAAGAAATAACATTTTAGTAGAAACAGTCTGTTTCAGCATAGCATTTGTTTTAGGGTGTGTGTGTGTGTGTGTGTGTGTGTGTGTGTGTGTGTGTGTGTGTGTGTGTGTGTCTTTTGTCTACAGTTGAATCCCAAGAAGGTATCGTTTACTGCAGACAGTGCCCCTTTTCTGGCAGTGCCCAATTACAAAGCCTTCATATCATTTCAGATTATGAATTTGAGACCTCCAGGCCACCGGCCACCACCAAGCCCTCGACCACCGCTGCCACACCAAGGGTCATCCCAGAAGAAGGCACCATCAGTTCCTTTCCTGAAGAAGAATTTGATCTGGCTGGAAAGAAACGATTTGTTGGTAACTATAACTTTCTTAATCAGAGAAACATGGGTTTTTAAATTTTGCTCTTTGAAGAAGAGCATAACTAATCTCTTGGCCTAGCCAAGGCAGTGCATTTTGAGAAGTTTCCATTTGGGGTAATTTAGCGAGTCCTTCCTGTTTTGATGCGTGTTAATTTGCATTCTGCAACAGTCGGTGAGGGGGAGTGATGCAGGAGAACATTTGGTATCCAACAGAGGCGAGTTGAGAGAGGCTGCCTTGTATAGACTAAGAGTAAGAAGCACTTAAAACTCATCAGGACCAGAGAACATAAGCGTTTTTCTTGTAGCCAACTTTTCAAAGACAGTACTTACCACAAGTCCTTGTCTGCCTGTGGTTTGTTAAATGCTTCCTAAGAGGTCAGCAGCTGACTGAATTGAGCCACTAGCACTTACAGTATCACAGAGCCAAAGTTTTTCCTTTAGTTATGCTCTATAATTTCCATTCGCCTCAAGGATTGGGGATCTAGAAATTTATTTTACTCTTCTTTCTCAGTAATTAAAACCAATTTCAACAGGAAACTCTAGGTAACTAAACTGTGTTTCATTCTCTTTGCAAGTCTTGCAAATATGTTTCCCATGCCCTTAATGAACTTCATTAATGAGACAGTTACTAAGTGGAGACAAGCGACAGCTTAAACTAATATCACACTCTTCTGTTTCCAAAATAAATGTTCTGCCATGAGCAAAGAACAACTCTTGCGAGCCAAGATGTGGTGACTGGGTGTCTAAACCACGCGTACTTGAAGACCCACGCGTACTTGAAGAACAAGAGTATTCATTTCAGGTAGCATTCCTGAGGCAAATGCTAATGCTGGCCCATGGCATCTGGCTTCCTGGCTGAATTTACCAAGTCCTCTGACTTTCTCTCTACAGTTCCATGACAAGAATTGAAATGCTTTTAGTGCTATTATTAGCTTTTCCACAGAACTCTTCTAAACACTGAAAGGCTTACTATTGTCTGGCTATTCTCATAAGTCTACAACTCTAAAAAAACATAATAACCTACTCCTCAAAACCTCCTGATAAGATCCATGGACAAGTCCTAAAGGCCTAATTTCAGACTAGTTACTGGAACACAAAGGAGCTAAAAATTGCTTTCAGTCCTGACAGCCACTGAGAATGTGAACTTAGCATCGAAAGATGCAATGGACCCTTTAGAAATCGCTAGACATTGCTACTTGAGATCACTTGAGAATCTTGCATGTATAAAGTTCCAACCTCTGTTCCTTGGCATTTTTTTTTCTTCTTAGAAAGTAGAGTAGGATAAAGAGTGCTGAGGGCTGAAGGTGGAGTATCTCATGTCAGACCCTGACTTAGTGGGTACTCTCAGCATTTTAGGCTCAGCGGTAACATGGGGACGTTGGTCCATGTCCTGCCTTACTCCTAGGACCTTGTATCTACTGAAATAATGTGTGTAATAGAAAAAGCTTCAACCTGGCCAGGTGCAGTGGCTCATATCTGTAATCCCAGTACTTTGGGAGACTGAGGTGAGAGGATCACTTGAGCCCGGGAGTTCAAGACTAGCCTGGGCAAAATAGCAAGGCCCCATTGCTACAAAAATTAATAAAAATTAGCCAAATGTGGTGGTACACGCCTGTAGTCCTAGCTACTTGTGAGGCTGAGGCAGAAGGATCGCCAGAACCCAGGAGGTTGAAGCTGTGCTGAGCCACGATTGTGCCACTGCACTGCAGTCTGGGTGACAGAGTGAGACCCTGACTCAAAAAAAAAAGGAAAAGTTTCAATCTGTCCATAAATGTGAGTAGCTATTATACTGAGCAGTGATGTAGATGCCTGTAAGCCTAGCCTTACAAACAGATACTCCAGATGAGTGTGGGGTTTATGAAACTCTGGGGAAGGCCACCAGGGCTGAGGTGAGAGGCTGTACATCTTGATCAGTGTACGTTTTTGGGGGGAAGTCCCAAGATCATCAAGGAAATGAACTGTGTTGAGGAAATACTAGTTAAGTGGAAGGTGGACCTGACTCACACTTTTCTAGGGATGCGCAGAGGGATGGCAGAGCATGGCAGGCTTCCATTCCATTTGATGAGAGCTTGGAGACCTTTCAAAATCTCCTTGAGGGCGTAGTCATCAATGTTGATGAGGCAACGTCGATCAAAAGATCCAAACACATGAACCCACTAGGAGAGCCAGGGATGTGCTTTTGAGCTTGGCATCAGGGCCAGTGCTTTGGAGCCTCTGTCTGGCAGGAGAAACTAAATGCTCTGCTCCATGGAGCAGATGCTGTGTTTCTGTCTCCAGAGAAAGTCTTCAGCAATCTGACTGGGTGTCTCTGTTCTTTTTCAGCTCCTTACGTGACATACCTAAATAAAGACCCCTCAGCCCCATGCTCTCTGACCGATGCTCTGGATCACTTCCAAGTGGACAGCCTGGATGAAATCATCCCAAATGACCTGAGGAAGAGTGACCAGCCTCCTCAGCATGCTCCCCGCAACATCACTGTGGTCGCCGTGGAAGGCTGCCACTCGTTTGTCATTGTGGACTGGGACAAAGCCACCCCAGGAGATGTGGTAACAGGTATGTTCTAGACCGATGGCTGCCATGATGGGTAGGTGGCATATCCAGACAATATGCTATGGAAGAATGAGTGGATGGATGCAGGCATGCATGGAGGGGTAGAGTGGATATATGCAAGGGTCTTCCTTTAACAGGATGAAATATAGGCAGCATGGATGCCTCAGTAGCATAAAGAGTACTGGATGGAAGTCAGAAATCCTGAATCCTCGTCCCGGATTGATTTGCATGACCTTGAGCTAGGTACTTCACCTTTCTGGACCTTGGCTTCCTCATATGCAAAATATTGTTCCATCTTTAACATACTGTCACCCTGCAAGTGGCCAGGGAGTCCAGGTTGCCCCGTGGAAGATCAGCTCCTGCAGCGAGGGTGATATGCTGCCCAGCTACCCCGTGTTAGAGACAGTCCTGGGATCCTGCCTCTGCCCCTTTCTCTCCTTCTATGATTGCTGGGTACTTCCAAACCAGTCCAGGTCCTTCCTGATTTCTTATGTGGGAATTAGATGTACTTAAAAAATACCCAAGAATCTTGATCCTCCTAGGTCTTGGCCTTTGGGATTTCGGTGAGTTTATGTGTCTCCGCCAAGGATGTATTTGAGGATAAATCTTGAAATAAGTTCTTACAGTAAGAGAATTGGTATTTTATTTTGATAGTCCCTTTCTTTGCAAATGATTCCTTGTGGGTCTGTAGGTTATATACGAGGGTGGAATATGGATGTGACTGTGTTTATGTCTTGGGTTGTGGGGTGGCAGTGGCATCAGAGACAGGAGTTGGACATTATCTGTCACTGTTATGCTAGTAGAGTCCATATAATTCAAAATTTCTCATGCTTTTGGTGTGTGTCCACAATATTATCTCTTAAAATTAGAAAACATGTTCAAGAATATCCAAAGGGTAGCTTCTCTTATGGAATTTACACAGCAACCCAAAATCCAGGATAAGGGCATAGGAAAGAATGCCCGGGGTATCCTTCCAGGTGAGACTGAAGGGCCTAATGGCATAGGGAGAACGTAGAAGTTGAGGAGAGTTGAGTCTTTGGTGTAAGTAGTGGCCACTCCAGGGCATGTGCTGCACGGTTGCTGAGGCTAATTTCTGTGAAGTCCAGTATGTTCCTACTAGCATGCAAATAAGTTAAGGGAAGGAAGAAAACTTGAAATGAAAACAGCCAGAAAATCTTTTCGTTAATTGAATATACTTTTAAGAATAGCAATTTTTTTTTAAAGAAAGCAAGAAAGCACACTGAAAAAAAAAAATAATTGAAAATCTACTTTAAGCTATTTAACTTTTGATCTTTTGCATAAAAGGTGCTACTCAATATAAATATATCACGACGCTCTAGGAAACACAGGCAACAGGATGATAGCATTGGCCACATTTAATATGCCTCAAGGGCTCTTGTTCTTGCAATGAAGAAAGAGCCTTCAGGGAACTCCCAACAAATGTCTCTGAGACTTACTTCAGACACGATTTCTGTATGATGCTGTAGAGGTTGGGCTTCTGAAACACTTGTGCTCTGCTACTTTTGGCCATTGGTCATGCATTCCAAGCTGTCCAGAGCTCCCTAGAGACTTCATGGTCCTCATGTCCTCACGTACCCTACACCTCATCTGAAATAAAACCTCAGAGCCCTCATCAAGAGTCCTCATGACACTAGCATAAATAATAGGGATGAAGTATTTACAAGGCACTTCCAATATAAAGTTGTGCCAATTCCTGTCAAGCCAATTTCCATGAAATATTTCAGCCCATGATGGTCCTGTAGTATGGAAGGAAAGCACCAACTCAAGTCTCAGAGCGATCATAGCAGAAACCCTTCTTTAGTAAGTGAGCCAAGCACTGTCTCTCACCTGCAGAACAAGTAAGCCAAGTGGATGTGTGGATTCATCCTACGCCTAGACAGAATATCACATTATCGGCACCTGCTCCAGGTGTTTGAATTCTGCTGACTATATGGATGTAGGTGTTCTGCTTATTTTCACTTGCCATTCTTTCTTTCACAAGCAGTGATGTCAGTGTGTAACAAGGTAGTATCTAAACAATATGAAACTCCTGAACTTCTTGCTTGTAACCTGTTGCTTTCCTGGGTCACTTGGTTGAATTAAATTTAGATCACTGCATCAAGAGTGATTCCATGGGGAAACACCAATGTGGTGGCCTCCTGGTCTTTCAGGACCAGCTTCTCAGTCAGTCTTTCAGGACTGGGTTTGATGCAAACAACAGAGAAATCAGGAGTTACACTGTACTTAGCAAGCACATTATCAAAACCCCAAAGCCCTCAAAATCCAGGCAGAAGTCGACTGAGAAACCAACAACTGACATGGAAAGTGCAAGGTTCTGATGGAAGTCAGAGGTTAAAGAGCCCAAGCTATGCTACACCCAGCAAAGCCAGGTTTCTGTGGCACAGTTGTGACCTCCATCCACCACTGGGTGGGCCATTGCTATGTGCGGCACCACTATAAGCATGCAGGGCTTGACTTACTGTGTCAGAGGAGGAGGGATCCCATGGAAGAAGTGGTAACACCTCACAAAATATTTATTGAAAAACAGAAAGATGACTCTCCTCCAGGGAACAGTGTGGAAAGGACTCCAGAGCCCAGTTCGCCTGGCTTCTGGGTCTAGTCTGCCCATTTGTTAGCTGTGCAGCCCTAATCAGTGATCATAGGATGCTCAATAAAGTAAAGTTCACCTTAGATGCATTTGATACTTCTGATTTTTTCCTGCCCCTTGACTTGTATGATCCAGTTGCCTCAATCTTTGCATCTCTTTGCAGACTCGTTCTCTTCAACTCCAGTGTTAAATGGTGGGATTTCTCAAGGCTTGGTCCTGGGTCCTCTTTGCTTCTTGCTCTATCTTCTCTTCCCACAGTCTCATCCAGTCATATGGTTTTAATTCCTCTTGGAGTGAGTCATGATTTATAGCTCAAGGCCAGGCCTTTCTCTCTTCTGAACCTCAAACAGTAAAATCAGATGCATACAGTACAATCACTTGATGTCATCACTGGGATGTCTCCAAAGCATCTCAGACTCAGTGTATAAAAAACCAAACTCATGATCCTTCTGATCCTCAAACTTGGCCCTCATCTGTGTTCGTGTCTCAGAATTGCCCCACTGTCCACATATTTATTCAAACCTGAAGCTTTGAAATCATCTTCAAATCTCCTTTTAAATCACCTCCATATTCAATTTATCATTAAATCTTGTCAGTGTTACCTTCGAATTTCTCTTGAAACCATCCATTTCTTCCCATTAACTACCATGCTAATCTAAGCTATTGCCATCTCACCAGGCCACTGCAAGAGCTTCTCGTCTAATTAGACTGTCTCCATCCATACCTGCACGCCACAGCCAATCCATCCTCCACTCTACATGGGAGAGATGCATTGAAAACACACACCTGATTGTGTCACCCCCTTTCATGTCTTTCCCTTTCGTTTGGAATGCAAAACAAAAGCCCAGCATGTCAGCCTCAGCTCATGCCACCTTCATCCTGCCACTCCCAGGTCCAGCCAACACTGCCTTCTCCTGGCTCCTATCTCTTCAACATCTTGTCCAGGGATTCCCTCTATCTGGATTCCTTCCTACCTCCTACTACACACTTTACCTGCTTCTCATCCTTCAGATGCCAACTCCATTTTTGTGACCCCAGGGAAGCTCTTTGTGCCCTCCATCGTGGGTCAGCTCACCCTACACACTCCCTTGAAGCACTATAGTGGACTAGTCTTCAGAGCACTGATCATAGCTATGTAATTCTGTTTGTGCACTCTGCTGCTCCTTGAGTTCTTAGTCACCACTTTGTCTCCAGCACTTTGTACAGTGTCTGGTGAACAGTCATCGCACAATAAATACTTATTTAATGAATCAATGAAGGTGAACTTAGACAAGATATTTAATCTCTCTCTAAAATTCAGTTTCCTCATGTGTCACAATGGGGATATCAATACCTAAAAACTAGGTTGGTGAGATTTAATCAAAATAAAAAGCAAAAGTGCTTAGCATAATGTTTGGCAAATAGGAAGTGCTTGACAAATGTTTTCTTCCTCTGTGTACACCCAAGAGACATAGGATAAAGGATAC
The DNA here is from genome assembly GCF_000164805.1 of Carlito syrichta. Classification (NCBI taxonomy): domain Eukaryota; kingdom Metazoa; phylum Chordata; class Mammalia; order Primates; family Tarsiidae; genus Carlito; species Carlito syrichta. The sequence continues at coordinate 105,647 of NW_007223958.1, read as the reverse complement.
CCCAAGCTGTGGTATGATCTTCAAAGCTGTATGAAACAGCTTTGAAGGCTGAGCAGATGTCATGGTCAAGGGTGCACCTGTAAGGTCTGATATTAGCAAAAAGACAGAGCAGGTTGAACTACAGGAAGAAGAGCTGCCTGATTGCTGTCATTAGATAGTAAGGGTAGGGGCAGGCACAGATATTCAACAAGGAGAAATCAAAGGACAGCTTTCACCAAAGGGGTGAGGGATCCCTGGGGTCTGGAGACTTTCAGCCATACACATGCCCAGTGTTCACCATCAGCATTCTTTATTTCCTGAGAAGGATAATTGTATTGTATCTTTACCAGGAAATCCTTGAATGTGTGTGTGTAGGTCACTGCTTTTTTCCTCCGCTTCATTTTCTCTTTGCAGTCAGGACTAGATGTGATTAGTTCTGAGGAGAGGGGAAGCCAGGGAATGAGGAAGAGAAGCAGGGAACCAACAGGTCATGAGGAAATATCTTGATTTTGTTGGCTGCGTCTGGACTCAGAAGTTATCAGCACTGTATCCCAGGCTGACCCACAGGGCTGCTTGCTCTCCTTCCTGAAGTTCTCACCTTTTGTGGGACTTGGTTTCCTATGTTCATTGATCTCATTGATGCTTCCCTGTTTCCATTTTCAGGCTACTTGGTTTATAGTGCCTCCTATGAAGACTTCATCAGGAACAAGTGGTCCACTCAAGCTTCTTCAGTAACTCATTTGCCCATTGAGAACCTGAAGCCAAACACAAGGTAGGATCAGTTATTTAGAAACAAAAAAATGAGGCTGAGTGAGATGGCTCTCTCATGCAATCCCAGCACTTTGGGAGGCCAAATGTGAGGATCACTTGAGGTCAGGAGTTTGAGACCAGCATGGGCAATATAGTGAGACCCTTTCGCTACAAAAAAATTTAAAAATTGGCTGGGTGTGGTGGCATTGCCAGCTACTTGGGAGGCTGAGGTAGAAGGATCACTTGAGCCCAGGAGTTCAAGACTGCAGTGACCCTGGGCAACAGAGAAAGATCCTTTTCTTTAATTAAAAAAAAAGAGAGTGAGAGAGAGAGAATCTATATGTACATGGTCACAGATATCCTTTGGTTGAAAATGAAAGGATTAATCAAAATGGTTTTAGGATTTCTTTGAATTCCTAAATGGTAATCATAAAATGTCAAGTGATTGCTTACCATATGTTATATATTTTTCTTAGGAGAAATTACTACATATATTGTAATTGTTATGTTATTATGTTTATATTTTACTCCCTACTTCCCTAAACACTACTTACCATTAGGGAAAGAAAAGTTGTTCTGTGTTTTGAAAGAAAATTGGTCCATTTTTAGTCACCAATGTGGTGGCATTAGGCAGTGTAACATTCATATGTGACACCGATGGAGTATTAAAATGGTAAATATTTTAATTAACTGACACTCAAATTCTATGATGTAGAAGTTCAGACCACTCAAGAAAGATACATTTACAAGTTAATTTAAAAATATACTTAAAGAGGTTTATTTTGAGCCAATATGAGGTTTATTTTGAGCCAATATATTCTAGAGTACAGGCATAAGAAGTTCAGAGACCATGTATCTGAGGTGGTCAGGTTACAGTTTGTTTTTTAAATTTTAGGGAGACAGAAGTTACTAGAAAGACATGAGTCAATGCATTTTGCACATTAATAAGGGTTATAGATATGTTTTCATAAATTGGAGAATGGCTGACCAGAACACCATTCTGGAAGCCAGAGTTTATGGCTCTCGGTGTGTGAAATAGGCAAAAGTAGTTCCCAGAGATTTGAAGAGGGAAAGAGACTGTTCCTCTTTTATAGTGTCTGGTTTTGATGATAATGGCCATCAGAAACCTTCCCTGGTGGGTGACCATGCACGAAGCATCAAGTACATGATGTTCAAGCTGTGCTGGGAAAAGGACTCTCTGGAAAAATATTCTCTGGTTGATAGCATTTTCCAATTTCTGCAGCATACATGCTTCCTCTGTGGCTAGGTTCAAGCCAACAGGGCTTGCGGGATTCCTGAATTTTTAATGATGGCGCTCACAAACCCTCACAGATGGCTCTAGCACACTGCTGCTGTGTCAAGCTGCCATATCCACTTAGCAAAGAATGCAGAGTGATGTACTGGTTCACTTGAGGCCTCTTGTTTTTCTACACAGGCAGAAGATTGGAACAAAAAGCTCTCATTGAACAGGCACGAGGTACAGGGGGTAGAATCTGAACAGTAGCCATGGGTGTGGAAAGACAAGCTGAGAATTTTCCTCAGTGCGTTCTGACATGCTATTTCAGCTCACTTAAACTGAGCTTTTATAAACTTCTATGAATTTCAGGATTTGGCAAATAAAAATCAAGTAGTAAAACAAGGAACTGAGAAAAACTTTTCTTAATGTTTCCCAATATTAATGAAATATTGATTAACTTTTTGTTGAGTTGGAGTCTCACTCTGTCGTCCAGGCTTGAGTGCAATGGCATGCTCACAGCCACCACAACCTTGACTTGCTGGGCTCAGATGAACCTTCTGCTTCAGCTTTCCAAATAGCTGGAACTACAGGCACATGCCACCACACTCGGCTACTTTTTTGATTTATTGTAGAGATGAGGTAGGTCTCGCCAAGCTGCCCAGGCTGGTCTCAAACCCACAAGCTCAGGCAATTCTCTCACCTCGGCTTCCCAAAGTGCTGGGATTATAGGTGTGACCCACTGCACCCAGTCTTGATTAATTTTTTAATCAATTATAAAAAACCAAAAACAACAAAATTAGAGAAAATGGGGTCAACATCATTTTTTTATTTTTATTTTCTTTAACTTTTAAATTTTTTTATTTTAAAATTGTGGGATACACTTCAGGGTTAGGTATATAAATATTCATTGTGCAGGTACCCTTGTTGATGAGGTGTGCCCCCCTTCCCCAGGCAGTGACAATGCTTTTATAGCACAAAAGGTGAAAGATGCCCTCGACAGGTTTCGTCACAGAGCTACTTGCAATAGAATTGCAACTGCTACCTCCTGCTTCTCCTATTCCTCTGTTCTTTCCACAGTTTTTGCTGCCAGGCTCATTTTGAGTATTTAATAATGTCAGGAGATGGCTATGTGGGATGATAGTCTGCTTATTCTTTCAATAGGTATCAGTGTGTGTCCACGATTCATTCAATAAATACTTAGCTGGGTGCTTACTAAGCGCCAGGCACCACATCACACACTGGGAGTGGAACATCTGGGGTGGGGAAAATATGCCAGGTCAAATCCTCAAGGGACTTACAGTCTGGTCGGGGTGACAGATTAAAATAAATAAATAAATATAAATCTCCACTGACCTGTGTCTTGAAGGAGAAGTACACTAGACTTTGAGAGTATGTAATGGGGATTTTTTTTTTCCTGAACTTGGAGGTAGAGAAGGCAGTCAGGCAAGCTTTCCTGGGGAAGTGAGATCTAAAACATAAGAAGTGGTTAACCTGGAGAGCAGTTGGGAGCAGTGAGGCAAAATTGCTCCAGGCAGAGAGAATGCCCCAAAGAAGGATGTGTTCTTGGAAGCAGAGGAGGCCAATTTGGAGTGAGGGGAGGGGAGGCGGAATAGATCAGTGCCAGAGTCCCTTGGGTCCCCCCTACACATACACTCACCCTGATGGATAGACAAGAGCAGCAACTGTTCTGTCCTCAACCCCATGGTACCCACCTGCTTATTTGCTCTTCAGTGGAAAGTGCAGGCCCAGAGGTAGCATTTTGTGGCATCTCCTACACACACTTCCTCAAAACCTTCTGAACATCTGCTAAATTGTGATAGCTAGGAAAGTGCAGATGTGATGAAAGGACACTCATTTTTCCTGTGTCACTGGAATGCAGAGCGTCTCTGGTGGACTTACTTCGGTCCTTTCTGTCCTTATGCCCCTGAAGGGCCTCTCTTGGGAAACTAGCTTCTGAGTCTGTGTAAGGGAGACAGGAAGTGGGTCTATTCAAAAGAGGGCCAGAGCATAAAAGTGAGCTTTGGTTATTTATAATTGGATCCTGCTTTTAACCTTAAGTGGGAACTATTTACCTTATTCACCAAACTGAGCCCCAAATCACTCTTTGGAGTCCGCATATTTTAAATCCATACTTAAAGTACAAAGATTTGTCACGATTGACGCAATTCAAGAGAACGTGCCAGAAGCTTATACAAGAAGCTGGGCATGGACTGCTTTTATTACTTGGATGAGGCAGAGTCTATTCAGAGTATGAAATACATATTTTAGTCCATAGAAAGATTTTCATGTGGTTTTTGAAAATGGGGATTTTCCTTTTTTCATAATCTCATATTGTTTTTCAGTTCAGCATATTTAAATGTACTTTGACACACTAGGTGAGGTTCATTTGGGGACTGTGTCTTTGGAATTGGCACATGTGAGTTTCTGGAAGACTGGAATCATTGTATCAACAAGGAAGGTAGATTTGGGGGAAACTTAGGGTTCGGGGTAAAACAAAACCCCTACACATAGCTCAATCTGTACAGAGTCTCTCAACCTGGAGGTTAGAATGGCTCCAGCAATGGCATGAGGATTGTTCAGCAGAAGTGTCACAGGTTAGGCCTTGAATATGGGTTCTTTCTTAGTTATTTTTTGTTTATTGTTATTATTGTTTAGACAGAGTCTCACTGTCACAGAGCTGGAATGCAGTGGCTCTTGGCTCAAGTGATCCTCCTACCTCAGCTTCCCAAGTGGCTGGACTACAAGCATGCATCACCATACCTGGCTAATTTTTCTATTTTTTTGTAGAGACAGGGTCCCGCTTTGTTACCCAGGCTAGTCTCAAACTCCTGGCCTCAAATGATCCTCTTGCCTTAGTCTCTCAAAGTACTGGGATTACAGGTGTGAGCACCCGGCTCTTATGTTTAGATTTTCCTTTTTAAGGAAAAAAAAATATCTGTAAAGTTTGACCAGGATCACGGTCAAAGCCAAATCCATGACTTGAACTGCCTGTAGAGTTTTGCCTTAAATAACTGTACACCCACTGAATAAAAGTATGTGTAACTGGGGAAACACGAACTGCTGAGTGAATTGAGATTTGGAAGCTCATATGTTCTTAATTGTGCATATCTTTTTATTTAAGTTGAAATGTTTAAAAAAAGAATCCTAAATGAGATGTGAACGACTTAAGACTAATTGTGTCCAGTGGCTTTTCTTTGCTTTCTGTTTAATCAAACCCAAAGTCAAATATCTCTGTACCATAAGACCAGAGGTTGCCTTGATGATCTCACAGCTCAGGAGATTGGTGCCAGGGCTGTTGGTGCAGTAGGCATAACCCTTTGCTCTCTGAATGTAAATAATTCACCTTTTAAAAATTTGGTGCATTTTAATTAGTGCATAGTCACCACTCACAGGGATTTTTTAGTCCCCTTCACCTTTAAGTAGCTATGCATTAAAAGAGCATATAAAATGTCTGGAATCTCAGAAGTGAGGAAACCATGAAGATTAAGAACAGATACAGTGGGCCACAGTATGGTGATTCAAAAAAATTACCACCACTCTTTGTCTTTTAGCTTACATGAGTGCAATTAAATTGCTTTGTTGAGACTCGGTCTTCCTTTGGATGATCGAGGTGACTCCTAGCACATTCATGCTTTCTAGCACATTCTGTGTTTCACGACAAAGTTTAACTCTACAGCAAAGCCTTTCTCTTCATGCCTTTTCCCCTTCCCCTTCCTGGACCTGCTTTTCTTTTCTTTTCTTGAGGTTCTTAAGCTCGAGATTCAGTGACATTTAAGCCAGTTCATTCCTGGCTGCACAGCTAACCATAGCACTTCTTGTGTGCCCAAGAGGTCGTTGTCATGTTAGTTCCCTGAGAGAGGCCAGCCACTGGTCTGGTTTACTCTCTGCCAACCATGAATTGTACTGTTGCTGGGTCAGACATCCACTCCTCTACATGGACTCCAGTAATAGGATTAGGTTACAGTTTGAATTCTGTCCTATAGTGTTTTGCTGTTCCAACTCCCTCTTGGACTATGAAACTCAAGCTGGGGCCTAGGTCTTAAGCTGGAATGAGAGCAGGATCAGAAGGGGGCATCGCATTGGGAATGAGCTAAGGATACCCACACAGGGCAGGGCCCTCCTGATGCTGTAAGGACCGCTTGCTCTCCACATAACCTATGTGTCTAACACGTCCCTTCTGTTCCCATGTTTTTATGCTGTGTTGATTAAATTATTTAGAAAAGTTATTCAGAAATGAGAAATTTCAGAAGGAACATACAGAACCACTAGTCATGTACTCGTGTGGAAAAATTAGGTCTCAAAGCCTGCCATAAAGTAGGTGCTCAGTAGTTTGGGAATCCATTTTATTACACAGAAGTGAAATAAATTTCTTTTTCAAAAGATGTTCTCTTCCAATTTCAGGTATTATTTTAAAGTTCAAGCCAAAAATCCTCATGGCTATGGACCTGTCAGCCCTTCGGTCTCGTTTGTTACAGAATCAGGTACGAGAGACTTCATATTCGTATTTGTTTAAATGAAATAAAGAATCTAGAATAGTGACTATAATAGAGTAAAAATGTAGAGGGTAAAATCCTTACTTCACTACTTAATGAGCTCACATTGGCTAACTCTTTATAAAATAAACATCATTTTCCTTGTGCTAGGTTAAAACTTGGATAATAAAATTTAAAGTAGTCTTCACTGGCTCTCTGAGAAACAGAAAGGTCAAATACCAAGAAAGGAAAAGGTCCAGTTTTTAGGCACATCGGAAAGATAAGTTTGAATCTATCTGTACAAAATTTAGTTGCAGAGTTAAAAAAAAATTACTGCAAACAACTGAAGAGCATGCATGTCATGGCCTGAGAGAAAGTTACTTCTCCAATGAGCCAAGTCTCTAAGATGCCCCCAGGTCTCTAAGAGACAGAGCTATCTTTACCTATTATTGAGGGTTTATTAAACTATTGTTCAGTCTTACAAGCAATGTCACTCAGAGCATGCCCTTGCATTTTGGAGTGCTGGTGGGCGGAGCTCTCAGGCCCTTCGCTATCATGTTCCTGTGGCCTGTGGCCCGTGGCCTGAGGCAGTATACGCAAAGTCAGCCCACTGACTTTGGATTAGTGACTTTTCCGTACAGGAAGCCAAGCTGGGTTCAGACCAACCCAGCTGAGCCAGCTCTGCACCCAGATGACTCTAGCTTCCATTTGGCTAGACTGCTTCCTACATGTAGCCTGATCCCAGAAAACCTGTCATTAGAAGATGTTTTTTAAATATAATAATTTAAAATCTACTGAATCAAAATACTTGGATAAAACCAGACCTTTCTTGAGCATATGCTTTAAACTAGAAATGCAGGCAAAGGACCACGAAGGTGTTTAAATCTATTTTACTTAGGAAATGTGTTTCTGTTAGTAATTAAGAAAGAGCAATGGCAGGGCTCAGTGGCTCACGCCTGTACTTTAGGAGGCTGAAGCAGGGGGACTGCTTGAGACTGGAGTTCAAGAGCAGCCTGGGCCACATAGCGATACCTCATCTCTATAAAAAATAAAAAAATTAGCTGGGCGTGGTGGTGCATACCCGTATTCCTAGCTCCTCAGGAGTCTGAGGCAGAAGTAAATTGGAGGTTGAGGCTACAGTAAATTGTGATTGTGCCACTGCACTCTAGCCTGAATGACAGAGTGAGATGCCAACTCAAAAAAAAAAAAAAAAGGAAAAGAGAAAGAAAAAAGTAAAAAAAAAAAAAAAAAAAGCAAGAGAAAACTGTTATCAGTAATTAATTTACTAAAGCAAAGAATGTGTTTGTGTTTATGGCTACGTTTCCTAACAAAGTAGACCTCTGGCAGCTATTGGAATTAGATGTTATAGGTCTATAGAAAAAAATTCAAATTCAAAAAACTATCAAGAAACTCAGATCTGAAATCTATCTGAGAGTAGAAATGATTTCCATGTAATTTCTGGGACTACAGTGTAAACTTTTGAAAAGACAGCTGTCTTCTACCCTTTTCCCAAGAAAAGTTCCCAGCTCCTCCTTCATGATCTGGAAAGCCAAGGCCCTACCTTGCCTCTGAATGAGAATCTCTCTAGGAAACTCACTCTTAGCGAGCTCCCAGGAGAACCTGACTCACAGAAATTGGACAGTTATTTTCTTTGATTATTTTCATTCTGTTCAACCAAGTCTCCTCTTCATTTTATGCTACCTGCTGAAAGTAGTGAGTTAGGCAACAGGAAAATTCTCAAGTAGTTGAATGATGACATTTGCCAAACAAAACAATCGAAAAATTAATATATAAAGTAAATGTAGGTGAATAACAGAGACTGTGCCACCAGGTCAGGTCTTATTGCTTGTGCTGTTGTTGTTTTGTATTGTTTTCTTCCACCCTGCCCAGGAGTACTGTGGACTTTTTCAGCAGATTATTTGACTTCAGTTCATAGCAGGAGACCAAAGCCAGCACTTTACACTCATAGCTATGGGATGTCCCTCTATTTTGAGGGTGACGGATGAACTGAAAATGAATGACCTGTTCAAAGGGCAGTGCAAGGGAGATTTGGGGTAATGGAGATATTCTGCGTGCTGACCATGTTAGGGTTCCATGAATCTATGCAGCTGTTAATATTCACAGGATATATACCCAGAAGAGCAAAAAACTACATGATAATTTTTCAAAAGTAGAAAGAAAGACTGGTCCAGATTTACCTAATCCATGGCATTTTATAAGAATGAACTTTTTCTAAAGCAGGATTCCTTAAAAAGCTAGTTTCACATTCTCTTAAATGGCATTATTTGGGATACATGTTTTAAAGACCTTTGTCAAGGTGTCAGTGGCATACAATAAGCTGCACATATTAAAGTATACACCTTAATAAACACCGAGGTGTGTTTATACCCATGAAGCCATCACCATTGTCAAGATAGTGAGCATCGCCATCACCCCTACCAATTTCCTTCTGCTGCTTCAGCCTTTTCAACCCCCAAAAGGCCCCTCTTCCCTCTGATTTAGAGCCATTCCTCTATTAATTAGTATGTACTTCCTAGATTTTTATATAAGTGGAATCATACAATATGAACTCCTTTGACTGGCTTCTTTCACTTAGCATAATCATGTTGAGAGTCACTCCTACTCTTGTGTGCATCAATAGTTCATTTTTTAAATTACTGAGCAGTATTTTATTGTATAGCTGTGCCATAATTTGCTTATTCAATCCAGTCACCTGTTAATAAACATTTGGGTTGTTTCTACTTTGGGGCTATTACAAACAAAGATGCTGTAATATTTATGTATACGTGTTTGTGTGGACCTATGTTTTCATTTCTGTTGGATAAATACCTGAGAGGGGAATGGATAGATCATCTTTATAAGAAACCCACCAAATTGTTTTCTAAAGGTAGACTTTAAAAAATGAATATTATTTTGCAGTACCCAATATCAAAACCGTATTATTTTCAAACTCACAGCTTCTAGGTAAATAACAAGACACTATAGCTAGAAAAAAGTATTTCTCAGACATGTTTAGAAAATAAAAACTAAGGAAAGACTTTGGCATCTATGAAGTAAACCTTATTTTTGTCTTTTATTTCAGTTTGGTTAGCTCTTTCAGTTATAATAACCATTCCAATAATTGCATGTTTGTGAAATATAATATGAAGTCTATTATTTTTTTTCTCATTCTACAGACAATCCTCTGCTTGTCGTGAGGCCACCAGGTAAGTTTCTCTTCTTGGTGATCTTGACATTCTGGTAATCAAGATAAATATTGAATATGAGATTGCTAAGATTACTCACAAGTAGAAATGCTGAACCATTTTTGCATTTTCATAATTTTCCGACAACTTCTATGGTTCCCCTGCATTCTTTATTCTGATCTATAAAAAAGAATGACCTGGGAATTTTTAAATAGGACCAGTGCAGTGAGTATCTATGAAAGACCATTATGGGATAGCCATTATCTGTAAAGTAGAGACACTTTACATAACCCCTTAGAGTATTTTAAATTGTCAAAAGGATAGCAAAATGCATTAAGTGTGCAACGAAGTTTACTTTGTTTTTCAAACTGAGAAAGCCCTGTTGCTTAAGTGCAAGGCCAAGTCTTAGGAGTGACAAGAAGAGGAGGAGTCTATGCTGAGGGAATTGGGGATAGGATGGCAAGCCCCCAACATCAAACCTGTCACTACTGCTTGTTTTCCTTGCAGTTTAAAGGCTTTTGTTAATTCTGAGAGTCCCTTATTGACATGCAAATACTTTAAATATGTTCAGGTGAAAAGAGCACCCCCTCACAAGTATACTATAGTCCTAAAAAAGACTGAGAAAGATAAAGAGGGTAGGAGCATTTTGCTCAGAAAAGGCCTACAGGAAGGGGACCGGTTTCCTGGTGCTTTGTGTGAGAATGAATACTGTGGAGCTCCGTACCTCAGTGGGTATGTTTTGTGTTGTCAAGGGGGTGAGCCCATCTGGATCCCATTTGCTTTCAAGCACGATCCTGGCTACACGGACTGCCATGGCCGGCAATATGTGAAGCGGACATGGTATCGAAAGTTTGTGGGAGTCGTTCTTTGTAATTCACTGAGGTATAAGATCTACCTCAGTGACAACCTGAAAGGTAGGTCTTTGAGGATGGTTGGCTATGAAAGGTATGGACAATTCTTATTTTATCAGGTACTAACTTGGTACCGTGAATACATCAGAATGTATGTGAGGCCTGAATGTACTATGATGGGTTACTTGGACTCAAATACAAGCCAATTTCACAGACTTTACTTTGAGGATACTAGTTTTTACATTGGTACCCAAAAGTATATTTTTAGAAATACACTACATCTTAGGAATGAAATCCAGAATTTTGTTAGAAATTTAAAGGCCTATTTTCCTTGCCATTAATTCAATAATAATAGGTTTGAGTATAGGCTGGAAGGATTGGGAAAAAGTTTCCCCTTCAGCCCCTACCACAACCACAACTTTATGGAGAAAAACAAATGTAGATGGTGAAATATATATCACTAGTTCTATTAGTCCTAATAAAAGTCACTTATTTTCATCATGGTAGGGGATGAAAACAAAGAAAAACATGAGTACCTTGGACTAACATTTCAGAATTCCATTTCTACCCAACTGACTTTGACTCAGCAATCTACACAATTTGTTTGTATTTCAAAAGTTGCAAAACTTAATTTTTTAGTATATACATTTTAAAAACTTTCCCTTGGCTAGTTTATATATTATCACTGGTCAGATTTTTTTTTCATGTTTTTGTTTGCTTTTCTTGCTAGCAGTGATTATTGAAAGACTGTCAAAACAGTCTTCCCTCCCATGCCCCTCACCTGGGCATTCTCTGTGTATAAGCCTCTCCAACAACCACTGTCTGTTTATTTCTCTCTGCTCTTTCCTTTCTCTTTTATTTCTCTCTGCTCTTTCCTTTCTCTTTCCCCACCACACTTTTCCTCCCTTACTTCAGAATTCCTAGAAGACTTTGCACAGTCATGTCCAGTATCCCAGGACTGAGAGACACAACTTGGCCCTACTGTGCAGCTGTGGTTCAGTACCATGGACAGCTTCTTCTCCCTCCTTGATATGCATGCAAATAGGTTTCTCTGTTTTTACAGACCTTCATGCTTTTCATAATTATTTCATAATATATTCTCTAATTACCATAGGTTTCTCCATTTTTTTAAGCTAAAGAGTAGAAATACCATTCATAGGCTGAAGTTGCCTAGAATATTAATATTGTACTTTCCAATGCTTACTGAATGTTAAGTATTTAGCATACATTATTTTGATGGATTCTTACAGAATTTATGAGATTAATACCATTATTGCTGATTTTTAGACATAGAAAGTAAGGTACATACAGTTTAAGTAATGTGCCCAATTCAAATGGTCTCCAAAGGCCAGGAGCAGTGAGTGGCTTTTGCTTGTAATCCTACTACTTTGGGAGGCTGAGTCAGGATGATGCCTTGAGCCCAGGAGTTCGAGACCAGCCTGGGAAGCGTAGTGAGACCTCCTCTCTACAAAAGAAAATTTAAAAATTAGCCAAGTGTGGTGGTGTGTACCTGTAGTCCCAACTACTCAGGCAGCTGATGCAGGAGGATCATTTGAACCCGGGAGTTGGAGCCTGCAGTGAGCCATGATTGTGCCATGGCACTCCATCCTGGGAAACAGAGTGAGGCCCCACCGGAAAAAAAAACCAAAAACAAATCTCCAAAGCTTGTGTGAACTCCTGTATCAACTGTGGTGTTCTTTGACTAGTCACTGACCCAATGTATTTCTTCATGCAGATACATTCTACAGCATTGGAGACAGTTGGGGAAGAGGTGAGGACCATTGCCAATTTGTGGATTCACACCTTGATGGAAGAACAGGTCCTCAGTCCTATGTAGAAGCCCTCCCTACCATTCAAGGTAAGGCGAATAAATGCCTGATACATTACACTGGAGAGTGAAAGAGGAGGGTTAACATAAGGGAAAAATTTACTGCAGCCCTGCCTTTGATTTACCATTTGAAGATGTATATTTGGAGTGCTTTGGATCCTAAAAATAAGAAATCAACAAAAGACTCCTGCCATGTGCTGGGCATGAGGGGAGCCTTGAGAAGGTAGAAATGTAAGAAAGACCTCTCCCTGCACTCAGGAACATGCTCCACAAGGGGAAGAGAAAATAATATGTGAAAAGGTAACTAAGGTTGAGCTTCTCAAAGTATAGGTCATGACAAGAGCTGTGTCACATGACTGTCCTGTTGTCAGGTAATCGTGCATGGGGTAGTCACTGTATGAATTCAAAGGAGGCTAACCTCTTCTTGAGGCTTTTAAGGAAAGTTTTCAGCAGAGGCAGAGTCTGGGCTGAGTCATAAAGACTGACTGGACATACAAATATTGGAGGGCCTCCAGGTGGAGACGGATGAGCAGAAGGATGGAGAGGCAAAGATAAGCACACACACCAACCACCATGGCATGCTTCAGGAGGTGGCCTAGGAACAATTTGATCATGGTGTCGTTAGGTGAGGGCAAGTACTTGAATCCTGAAGGTTAATGACTTGTAACATGTTACTAACTCCTTCAGCCCTCCAGCCAAATAAACAGAATGTTGAAGACAGTGTCAGCACCCTTGTCATTACACACTCAGCTAAGTGATCAGGCATTTCTGGGACACGAGATGCTCTGATCTGCCTGAACCTTTTATCTTAGGGGAAAAAATGATGTAGGCTTCTACATGAATTACCCATTTTCAAAGAATTAAAACACAGTGAAATACACAAAATAGTAAAATAAGCATGTTAGTAAAGTTTCCCTCATCTGGATAAATATAATCAATAGGATATCCCTCCCTCCCCCAGTTGGTCGAGAGATTTATTTTGAAGAATCAGCTCATGCAATTATGAAAACTGACAAGTCCAAAGTCTCAGGGTAGGCTGTAAACATGGAGACCTCAGGAAGAGCTGCCATTGCAGTTCAAGTCCAAAGACAGTCTGGAGGCAGAATTCCCTCACTTTGAGAAATGTCAGTTCTTTTCTATTCAGGCCTTCCACTGATAGGATGAGGCCTACTCACATTAGGGAAAGTCATCTGCTTTACTCAGACTGGTGATTCGAATGTTAATCTCTTCTAATAAATATGTTCACAGAAACATCTAGAGTAATGTTGGATCAGATATCTAGCCTTGCCCGGTTGACACATAAAATTAACCATCACAACAAGTCTGCAGAATCAATCACATTTCTGAATGTTGTCAGGATTTTGCAGTGCCCCAGGGGAACTATTACGTGCAGTGTCTGCATCCGTCTGTGTCTCTGTGACTGTGGTCTTGGTCCGGACTCTGAACAGAGGTGCTGGCTGTTCGACATCCACTCACTGGTAGAATGGCACGCAACCACATATTAGGTAGAAGTGAACAAGGCCAAGATAATGAGAGAAGTTGTTGGGTTTCCAGAAAACATTTGAGGAAGTTAGAGGGATAAATGGTCAGAAATGCTGCAGCATTTTTTCCCTTGAGAGAGTTCCTTGAAAGATCTAAAAGTCTACCCCAGTCCTAGGATTTAAGCCTTGAAGGACTGAGATTCTATTAAGTCAGAGGCCCTAAGCTCTGTGAGAACAAGGTGAGAATCATGCTGGATGTCATCTGCCCAGCTCAGGGCTTTCCTCTAAGTGCTCATTAGCATTGACTAAAATCGTCTTCTTTGGGGGGCGCAGAGAGAGGGCACTAATGATCAGTCTTTCTCACCTGTGTCACATACATATGGGGACAGGATTATCCCCACAAATCTGTTTAGGGTAAACCTCACAAGCTATCGGGACTCTATATAAAAATGGTTCTGTGCATTTGGAAGTCATACCTTTCATAAGCACAAGTTACCAGACAGAGGTCTTTCTCCTGAAGAAGGTTGGAAGGATACGACTTCTTCTGGTTGGCTCAGGTACCTCTGATGCATTCTCCTCCCCTCTCTTACCCTTCCAGGCTACTATCGCCAGTACCGCCAGGAGCCCGTCAGCTTTGGCCACATCGGCTTTGGAACTCCCTACTACTATGTGGGCTGGTATGAGTGTGGGGTCTCCATCCCAGGAAAGTGGTAGCCACAGGACATCGTGCTGCAAGCTCACCCTGCCCAGCCCCACTGACTCACTTGCACTAGGGGCTGTGAGCAGAAGACAGCCGGCATGCCCAGCCCCGCTGCTTTGGGTGACAGGACGGCCTCAGGATGGACACTGGCCATTCTGGTCATCTCAGTCTGGAATTCAGTCTCACTTCTTGGTCTGGACTATGACTAGGATTCAGTTTTGCTGTTAACATCTCTTCTCCACATTTCTTTTGTTTGTAATAACACACGTCCCAGAGACATCAGAAACCAGCCAGCAGCTGATTCAGTATGATTTCCAGACTTTTTAGGCACAAAATTTGGACACTTTGGTATTTCCAGGAACAGCATAAGCAGTCTGTGCTTGCTTCGTGGAACGCTACATGCTTTCTGTTTTTCTCGTTTTTGTTTCTCCAAAACTAGCTGAAGTTAGGCTTCAGGTCTCCTTGTATGCAATAGAACTGAATTACTAAAAACACAGCCAAAGAAAATATATCCTACTTGAGATTTATTCTATGGACTTGCCCACTGCTAGACTAAATGTATCAAATCTTATTTGTAAATTCTCAATTTTGATATATATATGTATATATGCATATACATATCCTCACTTGTCTGCAAGAATATTGATTAAAATGACTAAATTTGTACTTGTTCACTAGATAACTGTGTGTGAAAGGTGTTGTTTATTAACATCTTTTAAAAAAAATCTTTATTTTAGATTCAGGGGGTGCACATGTGTGTTGGCTACATGGACATATTGTGTCGTGGTGGGGATTGTGTCTCAGGTGGCCCGTTCTCCAGATAGTGAACATTGTACCTCATAGGTAGTTTCTGAACCCTAACCCCGCTCCCTCTCCCTTCTTATTGGTGTCTCCAGTGTCTCATTGGTGTCTCCATCTTTGTGACCATTTAGCTCCCGCATATGAATGAGAGCATGTGGTGTTTGATTTTCTGTTTCTGACTCAATTTACTTAGGATGATGATCTCCAGCTCTGTTCGTGTTGCTGCAAAGGACATGATTTCATTCTTTTTTATGGCTGCATAGTATTCCATGTTGTATATATAGCACATTTTCATTAACATCTTTTAAAACATCCGGGGATGTATACCCTGCATACTGTGGTAACATGGGAGGGTATGCATTTTTCTGCAGATGCAACTGGGCTCTAATATAATGCAGAGGATGAGATGCAGTCAGTGTCAGCACTAGAATCAATGGCATCATTGACTGCTGTACACTGAATGCTTCCCACCTAAGGAGACGATCTTTCCATGCCCAAGTGGAGATTGAATTCGTTGCCACTATGGGGGCACAGCTAGTATCCTTCCAGATGAATTAAGATTTTAGGTCTGGACATGGTGGCTTACACCTGTAATCCCAGCACTTTGGGAGGCCAAAGCAGATGGATTGCTTGAGCCCAGCAGTTCGAGACCAACCTGGGCAGCATAGAGAGATCTTGTCTCTACAAAAATCAAAAACTAAAAAATTAGATAGGTGTGGTGGTGCGTGCCTGTATTCCTAGCTACCTGGGATTCTGAGGTGAAAGAAGGATAACCTGAGCCCAGGAGGTCAATGCTGCTATGAGCATGATTGTCGTGATCATTTCACCATACTCCAGCCTGGTTGACAGAGTGAGACCCTGACTAAAAAATACATATATTGGATCCCAAATGATGTAATAATCCTAAAAAATTCCTTTTCTCTCTTCTTCCTATTTCAGTATACTTTGAAATAGAAGCGTCTTGCCTCTCTTGACTTCAGCATGAGAGGGCTTATTTAAAAACATTTTTAAAACCTGATGCCCCTTCCTCATGTGTGGCTCATCCATGTCCCTTGGGCAGCGCTGTGCAAGGAAGGGGTTGTCTTCGTTCATAGAGCCAGCAGCAGAGAAGTGCTGGTAGAAATAGGCTGGAGACAAACACTTCTCTGGGACCCTTGGACTGCACCACTATAGACCTCTTAACTGCAGAACGGAGTTGATTGTTTAGTGCCAGCACTGCACTGAGATGAAACTTGATGTGCCTGGTAGGTTTCAAGGTAAAATGCACATCTGCAGCAGATATCTCCTTGGGTGTACATCATCCATTAGAGTGCAAAAGAAAAGAGCCATTGGGTCTGTCCTGTGAGCCTGTCTGGGTCATGGGACCCCTTCGGAAAAGGTGGGCTTTAGGGTTCAACATGAAGACACTGGTGACTGACTTTTTGTAGCGTGTGTGTGATGGGGCCGTGATGTCTGATATTTTCCTCAAATTCCACAATCCCCTTTCTACAGTAAGTAACAGTAGAGAAAATGCAAGCATTCTAATAGCCTCAGAAAGTACTAGAATCCTTTAGAGAGATCATATGTTATCCACATTTTAGTTTGCAAAATAGGGTGGAGTCTTTAAGTAGCTTTGACATCTCCTACAGTAACAGAAAAAGGGGATTTAAGAAGAAGATGCCCTATTTTTCACACCGATCAACATCCAAATGTGCTTCACAATGCCAAGTCAAGGATAAGATCTTTAAATATTGGATTGATGCATAAGCTCGTAGTATTTTTCCCCTTGTCCATGGAATGCAAATGTCACACAATGGTTGTTCACAGTTCATCACATTTGCCAGTTCTCAGGTTGACTGACATGGATCATCATGGATTAAAGCATTTAAACGGTCTTTGTCAAAGCCTGATGGTCTTCCTGAATGTGGAGAATCACTCAGGTCAAAGTAGCCCTCTTTGTAATGACAAAACCATCTTCTTTTTTTAGATAATAATTATATCTACTTATCAGGACTATCTTGAGTCATTACATTGCTTAATAATGTACATGTCCTAGATAATGCTTGGCACATAGTAAGAGTTCAATATACAGTGGCTCCTTTTTTTTTATAATCAATATTTTTTATTATGATATTATGGGGTACAGTTAAGGGTTAGGTATACAAATATGCTTCGTTCAGGCACCCTTATTGATAAAAGGTGTCTCCCCGTTCCCAGACAGATGTTTACTACCATTAATCCCATCTCCCTTCCCCTCCCCCCATAGTTTCCCACCACTATCAGTCATTTTCTTATGGTAATACATTGGAGGATCAAGGTCTACTATATGAGTGAGAACATGTGATACTCAGATCTTTGTTTCTGTGAGAGGTCACTCAGTATTACAGACTCTAGTTCTATCCAGGTTGCTGCGAAATTCATGATTTTGTTCTTTTTTATGGCTGTGTAGTATTCCATCG
>NW_007223958.1:61565-87564 GCF_000164805.1 Carlito syrichta | reverse complement strand
ATTGAGTTCCTTGTAGATCCAAGATGTTAAGCCTTTGTCAGACCTGGAGTTGGCAAATACTTTTTCCCAGTCTGTAGGCTGTCTCCCTGCTCTCTTGATGGTTTCTTTGGCTTTGCAGAAGCTTGTCAGTTTAATGAAGTCCCACTTGTCTATCTTATCTCTTATGGCCTATGGGTTTCGGGTTTTGTTCAGGAATTAGATGCCAGTTCCAACTTCCATGAGGGTATGTCCTTCATTTTCTAAGGTTTTCATGGTTTGAAGTTTTACATTTAGGCCTCTGATCCATTTGGAGTTAATTTTTGTGTATGGGAATAGATAGGGGTCCTGTTTCAATCTTCTGCATGTGGTCAGCCAGTTTTCCCAGCACCATTTGCCATCTATGAGAAACCCACAGCCAGCATACTCCTAAATGGACAAAAATTGGAACATTTCCCCTGAAAACTGGAACAAGACAAGGATGCCCACTCTCACCCCTCCTGTTCAATATAGTATTGGAAGTCCTGGCTAGAGCAATTAGAGAAGAGAAGGCAATCAGGGGTATTCAAATAGGAAAAGAGGAAGTCAAATTATCTGTCTTTGCAGATGACATGATTGTGTACCTTGAAAACCCAAGAGAATCTGTCAAAAACCTCCTTACACTGATAAAGGCCTTTGGCAAAACCATCTTCTTACTGTGCTTCCCTGAGGGCATTCTCCTCGGACAGGGCACAAATGTTTCAAGCTGCCTCCGCTGCCTTCACTCCTCTGTTAAACAGAAGAGAATGTCTCAAGATTCGTTTTTCCCACTTGACAGTCCATCTTCTTTAGCCCACAAATAGCACTAACTGTCTTGAAATCTGCAAAATGCAAGGTGTATTCACAAGTACAACATTGTCACTCCAAATGACAAATGTCAAACAAAAAACTCCCAATGCTGCAGTGTGCCATGCCAAAAACAAGCGTTACAACCTTATACATCAACCTAATATAACTGAATTTCCTACGAAGCCCATAACTTGCTTTCTTTACCTCCTCCCCTCCTTCCAGATTTCTGTCTGGTTGTCAGCATCCACTAACCAGCTATTTGAGAGCAGAAAAGATGATGGAAGATGGCTGCGAGCAGCAGCAGATGTTTCCTTGGGTGTACATTATTCATTAGAGTGTACAAAAGAAGAGCCATTGGGTCTGTCCTACAAGCCTGTCTGGGTCATGGGAACCCTATGGAAGAGATGGGCTTTAGGGTTCAACATGAAGACACAGGTGACTGCTCCTTTGCAGTTCATGCTTTTCACATGCAGAAGGGCTTGCTTCTCACCCCTCAAAGGAGCTTATACTCATTCCACAGAAATATAAAGAATTCACTGGCATTCACTCATGCAAAGATTTTTGAGTCCTGCCTGAAATCATTAGGCTGCATTTGATTACAGAAATATGAACTTTTATTAAAAATAAATGTTTGCAGTTTTAGATGGAAATTCCCACAACCCCCAAATGGCAAGAGCTGCCAAAACAAAAACAAGAACAATGCATCAAAGCATAGGTAGTGTGATTATCAATATGCTGCCCAAATTATGTTATGTAATAGTTCAGATTTCCAGAACTGTGTACATTCTGGAAGCCAAATAGGAAGGCTGGGAGATGCCAAGAAGGGGGCATTTAAGATAGTCAAGAATCTGCAAACCATTTCATATTAAGTTAGGATGAACTTGATGAGAATGTTTGCTCAGGGAGGGAACACTTCATCTGTTTCAAAAGCCTGTGAGGGGGAGAGTTTGCCAATTCTTGAGGTCAGAAGTAGACACAAGTGGGAACTACAGGAAAAGAAACTTTGGCTCAATATGTCAAAGAATTTTAAGAGAATTCAACTATTCAGTGAGCCTCATTGGGAAATGGTGAGATGTCCATCTCTGAAAAACTTTAAATCTAACTGAAAATATCTAAACTTGCAGCTTGAGGCCCCTGGCCTGTTTTTACATTCTGAGAGCTCAGGATGGCTTCTATCTACTTAAAGAGTTAGAAGCAAAGCACATGAACAGAAAACCAGTAGTGTTTGACAAGGACCATATGTGGTTCACAGGTCCTAAAATATTTCCTATCTGGTGCTTAAGAAAAAATGTTTGCATACCCATAGATTATAGTTTTCTTGAGGTTTATAGAAAATTTCATCTAAGTCTTAATCTAAAAACTATCACAAACTACTTAATAGATATGCATTCCTTTTCCTCTTCCTTAAATTATATTTATTTTGACCATTATCCTCCATTGCGTACAACCTGAGCTCTGCATTTAGTGGTTGGATCCTGGGTTGCCAAGTTTCCTGTCTGTCCAGCCCTTTGCTTGTGGTGTGGTGCATGTGGTGTCAGGAATGTAACACTCTTTAGGTGGCTTTGTGCATATTTAATATAACCATTTGGTTAAAACATAACTTTCGGCATTTACCAGATGAGTTTTGACTTATTTTTTTCTCCTTTGACCTATTCAAGCCACATGTCTTGGTCAGCTCGGGAGGATGGGGAATTTGAGAATGTGAGGAGGAATGAGATTAGAATGGGTTTGCGTCTCAGCTCAGAAAACAGCACCTACTCATGGTGCACAGTTACCAAATGATTCCTCTTGTAGAATCAGCCCGCGTTCCTGTAATATCTTTCATGTTCTGAACACCTTAAAATCCTGCCAGAACTTTTCTGTGCCATCAATTCCCTGAAGTGTCCACAGTGGTTTGTCCCTCTGTCTCCACATTCCTCAAGTTCTACTCTCTGTCACCCTTCCTTCTGTCCTCCATTTCCCCTCTCAATATTAGGAGATGACCTCACTTCACAAAGCAAAACGGAGTCCCCAAATGGAAGCTTCCCTTGGAGGTACCTGCATCTGTGTCCATCCCTGCAACCTTCTCAAAGAAAGCAGCTCCCTCAGACCCAGACGAGTGCCTCTCCCCTGGGACACTTTGACACTCAGACACTTTGATTTCCTATAACTTCAGGACTCCCTCTTTAAAGATTCTATTTCCACATTCAGACATGCTCTAGTCTCCCCATCACTCATGTTCTTTCAGCTGCTTCCATCACACCATCCTCTGCTTCAAGCTGAGTTTCTGGAATAATCACCTCTGTTTTATCTCTGTGCCTGCCCTGCATCCATTCATTTCTTACCCACTGCACCATGGCTTCCGGGGCCACCTCTTCACGCCCTCACCTTTCCCAGGTACCCAGTAACTCCTGGGGTCTAAATCCAGTGGATACTGGGGAGCCTCTTCTGTCTTGATCTTTCAGCAGCCATTGACAGTGTTTGCCGGGTTGTCCTCTTGAGCCATTCTCTTGCCTGAATTTTTCCCTTCTCAGCTCCAAAAATACCAGTGAGTCCTTCTCATCCCTTATTGAAGGAGATGTGATGTTTTCTGGGTGAAAACAGACAGTACCTGAACGCAACTTTTAACTCTGATTTTTCTTTCAGGAGCCTAAACACACCCAGGAGATTGTGCAAGGGTGGGGCGAGGCGTAGGTCAATGCTTTGGGGGTTATTGTGGAGTTGCAAAGAGCCGTGGACAAGGAGACGTTTTCCCCAGGACAGTGGCATGGATGCTGGTCTGGTCTTCTATGGGTAGCAGAGCCCTGCAGTCTGCTCTTTCCTGTCCCTCCCAGATGGGGTGGAACCATGCTGACGATGATGAGCCAGTGGGGCTGGCCCTGGGCACACGGAAGCTCCTGGCTCGCCCCATCCCATCCTGCCCCCAATCCACAGCATGACAGCAGAAAGATGTCTGCCTTCAGGGGGCCATGGAGGCTGGTCTGTTAGCACAGAGTTGGTGACACATCACTCTGTCTCTAATTTGCTGAGCAAGTGTCAACTGAATATGAAATATGTGCCAGACATGCTTCAAAATACCATGGTGCCAAAATACATGCAATCTCTGCCCTCATGGAGATGTTGTCCAGGTGGGAACAGACAGAAACACAGAGCCAGCTTGTCAGGGGGCAGATGGTGAAAGTGAACGAACACAAATAGAACAGGTCATTGTATCATGGCCAAATGGGCCCTGAAAGCAGGAAAAAGGCCCCTCAAATGCTTGGTTCCTGCAGAGACCTCAGCCATCACGGACTGGGGAGAAGGAAAGCCGTCATGGGAAGGAGCACCAAAAGTGATGGGGATTGAAGGTTTCCCTGTGGGATCTCGGACTTGCTTTTTAAAAGCAATGATGCAGGAATGCTCACTCCTCGCCTCTGCACTCAGTAGGAGTAAGTTCACTCTTCAATTTTGTTGATATTCCTTGGATAACTGACCAGAGGTGGTCTGATACAAATCCACCCATCCAACCAGACAGCCATCTTCAAGATCTAGGCATAAAGAGGAAGAGAGGAGGGGAAGACTCTCCCTCCTCAGGTCACCCAGACAGACCTCCGTCATCAGCCCAGACACTGGGATCTTATATATGTGACTCAGCTGTTTGACTTTTCCCAGAGCAAAGCTCATCTACCCCCAATGACAGAAAACTGTCAGCGACTTTTAGAATCAGAAGAATTAATTGAAGTTCATCATTTCTAAAACTTTGCCATAACCATTTTTACCGTCCACCGAATCATAAGGATCATGAAGACAGAGGCTATGTCTGTCATTTTGTTCACTGTCCTATCCCTAGCATATAACACAGCCTGGCCCATCACAGGCATTCAATAAATAACTCTTGGATGGAAGAATAGGTAAGTGACCAACTGCATGGAGGCTGTGCTGCTCACCTCCCTGGCTGCATCTTCCATGTGTCCTACTTTGTTCATCCTGCTGGTCCTGCATACATTCAAAGGCCAGAGTGATTGAGACTAGAATTGTTTTCTCAAGGAAGACCTATGGGCATAGAGAAATCGCTCCAGAGTCTGATAATGATCTTCTGTTAGTTTATTGCCAGTTCCATGACAATGTTTTTCCTTTTTGTGTCTTTTCCATTTAGAAATTGGAGACCTAGTACCCAAGGTACATTATATGGCATTATAAAGTAGAATTGGAATGTAAAAGTTTGATAACTCAAGTCTATTGTGCTTTGTTTCTTTCTGTTGGCAAGCAAGACAGCTTGCAGTTGGGGCAAAGAATGAAGCAGTGGAGGAAAAACCATGCAATTGGTTCTGCGTTATCATGGCTCCAGGAATCCTATTCCTACCTCTCATATTCCAGAAGCCAGGTTGATGATAGCAGAGGAATGATGTGGGAACTGGGCCTCAGACTAGGGAAGGGGTGGCAGAAAAGGGCTCAGATGGCTTCGCTCTGTTGACTGCATGCCTTCTCACTCTGCTTCTTGCCTTTTTCATGTCTTGGCCATCTGCTAATACTGGCCAGGCCAGGACTCCTCAAAGTGCCTGAGAGTTACACTTCCATCTACTATCTCTTTCTGAGAAAAACAGCTTTGGAAAGGAGCAAAAGTAGTATTCCCTGCCATGGCTCATTTGACAAGAACCATGCTATAATGAGAAGGTGACTATAGAATACTCCACATGGGACCTTTAGGCTGTCCCATTAGGGAGAGAGAGAGGGAGAGAGATCTATCGATCTGTCTATCTCTGTCTATCTATATTGTCTGTATATCTATCTATCTAGTAATACCCACCAAGTTTTCAATGGTGATACCAAGAGAAAAACCTAGAGAGCAAGAGAGATAGCAGAAGGACCAACCAAGTCTGAGAGAGTCCACCCTTCTGTTTGGTCCTGGGATGTTTGCTCTCACTCAGAAACCTTGGTTTCTGCTCCACAATTCTTCCCTACCCTGGCTTTCCACAATGTTAGTCAGACTTCCACAAAGATGATACCACCACCTAAACAGAAGCAAATCTTGTGCATATTTCATTAAGTAAGCAAACATGTATTATTTGCTAATTTTGCATAAGGTACTGAGATGGTGGATCAGTGCCCAATGGGGAACAGATGTCACATTCACATTAGGGTAATCAAGGAAGATTCAACAAAGGAAATATGTATGTGGGTATGGGTGGGTGCCATAGGGATACTGCATATGTGAGCTGTTTCTGCCCCTAAAGGAGTCTAAATGTACAGAGGAAGGAGTATTTTGGTAGACTCTAGAAGGAGAGTCTTAGCAAGAAGACCAGTTTTACACAAACAATCTCACTGAAGGGATTGCACCAGCCTGAGGCAGCCCTGCAGGGAGGAAGCCCGGGTTTCCTTTCCCACTCTCCTCCCTTCTTCTTCCTTCTCTCATCCTGTCCTGCCAGTGTTCCCCATTGGTCAAATCCATCTGGAAGCCAGGTGGCAAGGAAACTGGTTGATGAGGTTGACACGGCTCAGCCTCTGTGGCAGAGCAGGATGAAGAAAGGCAGATGACAGAACTGGAGGAGCAAAATAAAAGCATCCACAATATCTAGAACTGATAAAGTGTTTTTCACAATCATTAATTACTTTTAGCATATTACGATATCATGAGCAAAAGCAAGTTAAGGACAACCTTTAGAGATTTCATTTCAAAAGAAAGGGCCTTCAAATTTCCTTTTCCTCCTGGAGATGGGAGAGACTTTTAAAGGGAATTTTGTTTCATGAATCATATGTAATTAAAGAAACTGAGACCCAGAAAGCAAAAACAACCTGCCAAAGTCACATAGCTAGCTACAGGCCTGGAACAAGAACTTCCAGCCCCTGCTGATTCCACAAGCAGAGATGGCAACCACACAGTTCAGGGCCAAGTCTCCTTCTTCCCCGAGCCGTGACAGATGTAAGTAATGATTGTGAAAAATACATTGTCAGTTCTGGATGCTTTTATTTTGTTCCTCCAGTTCTGTCATCTGCCCTTCTTCACCCTACTCTGCCACAGAGGCTGAGCCGTGTCAACCTCATCAACCAGTTTCCTTGCCACCTGGCTTTCACCTGGCTTGCCCATCAGTCAAGGCATTTCCCCCACAGAATCTGCACTTGACAAGGACATCGCCGACAACACTGGCCTCTCAGCAGTTGTTTCAGCTGAACCGTGCTAACTGATTTGCCACTTCTGCACTTTACTGCCTTTTTCATTGCAAATGCCTCTTAGTTTTGATTCTTGACAAGAATTGAGCTTCTACCCTCAGGGACCAGAATATGTGATCAGAATAGAGGAAAAAAATAATAGCTTGAATTAAATGTGTTTTCCACCCAAGGGGGCTTGGATTGGGGTTTCAGTCAACAATTGTCAGCTTCCTTCAGAAGTAAATTCTCATTTAGTTCATTTAATTTATCAAGTATTTGCCCAGGCTCTACTGGATACTCAGTGCTGTCTAGCTGGGTGTTTGTTGCCCTCCAAATGTTTCATCAAATTTAAGGAAAGGACATCCATGCCATTGCTCTGCAGCCTGGGCTGACACAGGGTTGTCTCTGGTCGGCTGGGCTCTGCAGTTGCTTCTTGTGACCCAGTCCAGAGTATGCTTCTCCCTCACTCCCTGCTTCAGTGTGGGAGCCATGCACGATCTCAACTCTGTCATCTGCTGGCCCTAGACAGCATAGTTTATTCCACTCACTCACCCTGATATAGTATGGATATTTGTCCTCTCCAAATTGTATGTTGAAATATGATCCCCAGTGTTGGAGGGGGGGCTAGTGGGAGGTGTTTGAGTCACAAAGGTGGACCCCTCATGAAAGGCATAGTGCCCTCCCCTCAGAAATAAGTGAATTCTGAATCTTAGTTCCTATGAAATCTGGCTTTTAAAAAGAACCTGGCACCTTCCTCCTCCTCCACCACCCCTCACTTTCCGCCATGGAAGCTCCACACACCAGATCCCCTTCACCTTCCGCCATGAGTGGAAGCAACCTGAACCCTTCCCAGAAGCAGATGGTGGTACCACACTTCTTGTACAGCCTGCAGAACCGTGAGACAAATAAGCCTCTTTTCCTTATAAATTACTCCATCTCAGGCTTTTGTTTATAGTAACACAAATGGACTAAGACATACCCTAACAGGACCCTAATAAGCCCCACCTCACTGCCACCTCCTTGGAAGGTTTGCAAATTTGTAGGTTTGCAAATTTGTAGGTTTGCTTCAGGATGAAGAGGAAGGGAATTTTGGAGGGGAAATTCAAAGATGTATCCTGCTGTGATTCAAGACTTTCAGGCATGTATGTGTGTGTGAGAAGCTCCTTGGGGTGAGGTGACAGCAGCTTACAAGTCTTCGTGGGGCCCCAGGTCAGAATTAGGGCAATGTTGGAGAATGAATGCTACCAAATTGTGCCCCTGGCATGTGAGGATTTTCAGAGGCAATGATAGGCTTTCTTCACTGCTCAGTGTTTGCCTGTTCTTCCTTTAATTCAGCAGATACTGAATGCACAGCATGTGCCAGGGAGTGTGAACCAGTGACAAACACAGACAGCCTGTACCCTCTCACGATCTGCGGTGTACACCAAAACAGGGCATGCAAAGTTGGACTTTCTTATGAGATTGGGACAATTATACCTAAGGGCTGGATATTTTTTGTTTACTTAATTTGCTGTTTGCTGTCATCTCAATTGTTCTATTTCCATGTAAAGCACAGCTGCGTTGAGACTCTCTAAATTCCACTAATAACATTTTTGGGTTGCCTTGCTGTATAGGAAATATTTATTTGGTCACCACAGCTCCTTTTTGTTTTTGATGCTAAGTTGGAAAATGCTGTCTCTCCATTGGGAGTGCTCCGGTTAATGAGAAACAAATGGTGGACTGAGAGGTACAAAACTTGTTGGCCAGTTGTAGTGAATTCTTATAATTTTGTGTTGTCTCAGCGTCCATGTTGAATACAGGTTTAGCTTTCTCATGCCAGCAGCAGTGCTCAGCCACCCTGACACCATTTCCAGTTCTCCACCACACTCAAATGGCTCAAGCCAGGGGCCAGGAATAAGAACCAAGAGGCATCTCTCCTGCCTAGAAGATTGGGCTCCTCACATACCCACCACCTCTTGAAGACTTTTGTCTAAGAACTTGAAGTTACACATACCCTAGCCCCTTATGCATATGAGGGTGGAATCCAAAAAAAAAAAAAAAACCCCAGAATTATCTTTTGGAAGGTGGGTCCCCTGTAATACACTCAGAATTTGTTTCTTCAGATCAAAGAAACAACCAAAGTTTTTATCTGGAAGTTCTGTGTCATGATTTGCAGAGAAAATGTTCCAAGTTGTGGCAAATGGGTAACTAGTTTTTCCACTATGACAACGCATCCACCCACACCAAAAACAGCGATCACTCCCGTGCCCTACCTTCCCTCTTCACCCAACCTCAACCTAAACAATTTTTTTTTTTATTTCTGTGGATGAAAAAAGTCCTCAAAGGGAAACATTTTGCCGTTGTGGAAGAGGTGGAACAGAAAACGACAGAAGCACTAAAAGGCATCAAAATTGCCAAGTTCAAAAATTGTTTTGAGCGGTGGCAAATCATCTCAATAGGGGTATTGCATCAGACGCAGAGTACTTTGAAGTTGACTGAAGTTTAGATGTGTAAGAATAAGTACACAATTTTTAATAAGTAAATTCTAGGGTTTTGGGGCCCTCCTCAAACAGTAGACCCCTTTGTCATGGTTTCATTTTCCACAGTTTCAGTTACCTGCAGTATAATGCAAGATATTTTGAGAGAGACATAGAGCACATTCACATAACTTTATTACAATGTATTTTTATCACTGTTCAATTTCATTACTAGTTATTGCTGTTAACCTCTCACTGTGCTAACTTTATAAACTTTATCATAGGTATTCATGTACAGGAAAAAACCCAGTATATAGAGGATTCGGCATGACCTGTGGTTTCGGACATCTACTTGGGGTCTGGACGTGTAACCTCAGCAGAAAAGGGAGATTACCATATGGCTAGTTGCCACACATTCTGTCTCTCTGCTTCGCTTCAGTCTTGTCTCATGCGACCTGGGGACAGAGGACTGCCCTCCCAACTTTCCCCACCTCCCTGCCTAGGCTCTATAAGTAAAAATCTTTGAATTTGTTTCTTACTATGGTGGTGTATTGAATCAATGCCTTCTGTCTGAAGAACCTGGGACTGACCCGGGCTGGGTTTTCTCTGGACACCAGGGAGGACACAAGACCAGGCATGAGGTCATCCTTCAAGAAAGACCCCATGCAAAGAACACTGGTAACAACCCATGCAGTGTCCTTTCACTTCCTGCTAGGCCAGGGTTGCTAGCTGTTCTGAACCTAGAACTCCATCTAGCAGGGTGCTCTCAAATCAGCAGTCCAGGAGATTTTCCTGACGTAAATTCAGGGCTTCATCTGTAGACAGGACATTTCTGAGTTAATTTCTAATTACTGAGTTGGAAGATTATATTCTGGTTCACACCAGAAATACGAGGTGCATATTATTAATGCATTCATTTATATATCGATAGCCAATTTCATAAGTACTTACTAAGTACCAGGAACCCTTCTAAGTGTAGACTCACTCATTTGTTTTTATTTACTTTTTGAAAATATACATAGAGTAGAACTCACTTTTTTTGACGTACACTTTGCTGAGTTTTAACAAATGCATGCTGTCATGTAACTAAATAACTCTCAGAAACAATTTGATTATAATAACTTAAAAATGGAAATTCCAGAAACTAGCTAGTAAAGAATTTCTTTAAAAGACGGAATTCAAATTTGGAACACAATTTTTTGAAAAAATACATTTAGTATTATTGCCTTTTTCTTCCTCCACTTAATTCCTTTGGTATCCAGGAAGCAGATTTGATGGTGATATTTTTCTATTAAACTAAGAGCTGCATAATTAGGGTGGTCATATGTCCTATTTGCCTGGGATAGTCTGGGTTTATGGCTGTTGCCCCAGCATAATTACTAAAAGCACCCACTTTTACTCTCATGAGAGGTCCCTGGTTTTAACAAAGAAACTCATTTGAATAAAGGAATCAATAACAAATAATGTATTAAAATGTTAAGATGAAGAATTTTAATGTAGGGATTGATTTTTATAATAACAGCTAGTGTGTTTGAGGTACTTACTTTGTGCCAAGCACTGTTCTAAGTACTATCTTATGTAATACTCACAATGAACCTTTAGAAGATGTTTCTATGCACCTTAGTTTATAGAAGTTGAAACTTACAGGGATTGCAGAATACTAACAGGTGAAGGGAGGCTGAAGACTTGAACCTTGGTGGCCTGGCCTCAGAGTCCAGGCTTTTTGCCACCTTTCAACACACAGAACCTATGGCAAAGATGGATGGGAACTCTTACGTATGTATCCTCCCTTCTTCCTTTATTAACTGCCCTCCCCAGTTTTAGCAGGGCACATGCTTCCCTTGTGGCCATGACACTGAGTTATGGCCAATAGAACAGAAACAGGAATGAGTGCCACCCACAGATCACAGCCTTAAAAGGAATGGGTATTGACTCTCCAACATCATGGCGAATTCAAAGCAGCTTTAGACTCTGCAGTGGAAGCCAGTGTAGAGATTAGCTTAAGGGTCCTAGCTGCCCTGATTGCTGCCTTTGGGCTGCTAAGTGAGAGAAGGATAGATCCTATCTTGTTTAAGTTGTTATATTTTAAGGAATTTGGGCATGGTAGCTTACACGGTACCTTAAGTTATACAGATCTAATCTGCCTGTGGTTATAAACATGGTTTTGTCCAAAATGCAGAATTTACCATCATCCTTCTTCTGCACAAAATGAAAGCAACTGAAGAGAGTGGTAAGGAAGATATTTTAAATATCTTGAATATAGATATGCTTGACAAATTTACATGTTTATGACTATGTAAGATTTTTAAAATACGGTTTTTATTCCACGCATCTCTCTTAGTTTCCTAGGGACTCTGTAATAAATTGCCACAAACTCAATGACTTGAAACAGCACAGATTTATTCTCTTATAATTCTGGAAGTCCAAAGTTTGAAATCAGTTTCACTGGGCTATAGTCAAGATGTGAGCAGGGCTAGTTCCTTCTAAAAGCTCTTAGGGAGAGTCTGATTCTTTGCCTTCCAAGTCTCTACTCCTTGGTTTTTGGCCCCTTCCTCCATCTGCAATCCAAATCACTCACAATCTTCACATCTGCGTTTTCCTCTGATACTGAATCCCTGCTGCATCCCTTTTACAAGAATCATTTTGATAACTTTGAACCCACACGGATAATCAAGGAAAAGCATCCCCATCTCAAGACTGTTAGCTTAATCACATCTGCAAAGTCCTTTTTGCCATATAAGATAATATTCACAGGTTTTGAGATGTGGACATACTTAGGAATCATCATTCACCCTAAAACAGCATCTACAGCATTTATTGACTTCATCTGAAGGAAACAGGCTAGACATTGTCCCCTATAAACAGGCTGCTTTGATTTGTCCTTTGGTTGTAAGTTGACATATGGCCAAGGCAACTCCTACCTCCCTTGTTAACATTTTCTAAAAAAAGATGTCCATGATCTGTGGTGGGACTGATTTAAATGGGTCACAGATCAGAATTATGGTATCAGAATAAGAGAATGGTGCTGGGCATAGTGGCATGCACCAATCCCAGCACTTTGGGAGACTGGGGCAGGAGGATCGCTTGAGCCCAAGAGTTTGAGACTAGCCTGGGTAACATAGCAAGACTCCCATCTCAAAAGAAAAATAAATAAATGAGTGAATTCTGGACACTTAAGGTATGTAGGTCCTGGCATGTAGAAGGCTATTCTAGAAATATCTGTTACATTTAAAACAAATAAATAAAAACTTCAGATTGCATCACTTTCAGTATGTGCTGAAATTTCATAAAGAGATCCAGAAGGAATACAGATAGTTGTGGAACTTCATGAGTTTGTAATGTTTTATTTGCAAGGTATTGTTCAGAAATACTTATAAAACATCATTTTGTGAACCATGAACCAGTACAATAGCAGAGTGGTCTCCTAGACTATGAGACCCAACTTACCAGACTAGAAAACCAGTCTTCACCATTTGTCAACCGTGAACCTTCTTGGAACTTCCTTTGCTCTTTTGGTGAAATCAAGATATTGTCAATCATAGTCAACATGCACTGAGAAGCCACTACATGCCTTGGAGTCACCCTGGATTTCCATCTCTCATATCACATCCAGTCTGTCAGAAAGTCACTCTGGTGACTTCAAAGTAAACTCAGAAGCTGACCCCTCTGATCTGGCTCACCTCACACCCCTACCCCTGACAATGTAGTGACCTCAAACCCATCCCCCTGCTTCTCTTCTCAACGTGGCACCCACGTTGTTTATAATCATTGTTTATAATCTTGTTATAATCGAAGTCAGGTGTTGTCGCTTTGCTTGATGGCTTCCTGTGTCACTTGGAGAGCAAAGTATTCTCAGTGCTTACAGGACCCCTGGGACCTCACGCTGTCAAGAGCTGAACTGAACTGACAGGAAGTGGAGATAACAGGCCAAGATGGAGCCGCAGTCAAACCTTCACCACTCCATGCAATGGTGTAAGCAAGGGGCTACACCAGAGAAAGCACCGACTCCATTCTGTCTCATTTGTCCCCATAGGATGGCACCAGGTAGCATCTGTTGGATCAGTGCACACATGGGGACCCACCGATGCAGAGGGAGTTTGTCACAACAAAATGTCTTGACATTTTGTGGAGTAAGGGCAGGGGAAAGGAGAGGAGGAAGGACTAGGAGTGGAAAAGTGCAGAGTACTGAGTCAGAGTGGAGAAAAATGTCCTCAGAGCCCCCCTTCCCTGATGAGGAGGTCTCTCTCCATCAAAGGCCCCCGGTAAACAGGACTTCACGTGGAGGCACCTAGGTGAGGCTTGTAGACGCATGGGAGAGCACAGCCTTCCAGGCCTGAGTCCTGAGTGCAGCTCCCCTCAGAGACTGCAGTGCCCTGGCTGTAGCCAAGTCCAGTGTGGGGAGTGTAAATTGACCCCACGAGGTCTGCCAGGGAAAGCCCTCGAAACTGCCCATGGTGAGACCCAGCTGCACTGGCTTCCAGGCCTGTCTCAGACCAAGCCCTCCCCAAACACTCCAGGAACCCAGGATGAGAGAGCAAATGGGAACCCCGCACTGGTGTCTGAATTTGAAGTTACAAATCAAGATAACTAACTTTAAACAAAATTTCTTCACTCCTCCTGACTTGACAGATATACTTTCATGCTTAAAAATAACATGGAAAAAGTACATTTTAAAAAATGTAAAAGTAAATATGTGTAAATAAAATATATAGAGAGAGCTATGGTTTTATATGAATAAATGTCTGAAAATTATCAAAGATGACTGCATTTCATAATTATTGCAACAGCTTGGTGTTCTGTTGATGGACTGGAGATGTTTGATGAGTAATAAGGACATTCGTGCATATTTTATGTTGATTCCATGATATTTATTTTTTGCCCACATTTTATTTATTTATTTATTTTAATCAATATTTTTTATTATGATATTGTGGGGTACAGTTAAAGGTTAGGTATACAAATATGCTTCGTTCAGGCACCCTTGTTAATAAGAGGTGTCTCCCCCTCCCCAGACAGATATTTACTACCGTAATCCCATCTCCCTTCCCCTCCCCTCCATAGTTTCCCACCACTGTCAGTCATTTTCTTATAGTATTATGTTGGCTGTTCAAGGCCCACTATATGAGTGAGAACACGTGATACTCAGATCTTTGTTTCTGTGAGAGGTCAGTCAGTATTATAGACTCTAGTTCCATCCAGGTTGCTGCAAAATTCATGATTTTGTTCTTTTTTTATGGCTGCGTAGTATTCCATCGTGTATATGTACCATATTTTTTAAATCCAGTCCTCTTTTGATGGACAGCATGGTTGCTTCCAGGTTCTTGCTATTGTGAACAATGCTTTTTGCCCACATTTTAGAAAAAATATTGTTATAGCATAATCTGTGTGCTGTTGAAAATAAGCTAAACATTAAAAATTAAAATGTAATTAAAATAAAATTACCTCAAATTTTAAGATATTTTCATCAAAAAATAAATTAAAGAAGGTAATTTAAAATTAAATTTCTCATACTTTTAAAAGAGTTATTTTTCTTTTAAATCTTTCAGAATTATTTATTAAAATACAGGACAAAATATAAAATATATTTACTAATATCACATTTTAAAATAAATATCATTTAAATAAAGTGAAAAGTTTAGTTTGGGATTTTAATTAAATAATTTAATAAGATTTAATTATTTTGCAACGTAAGATTCAAAGTCCATTTAGTTGCCGATGGGAAGAAATGGTACAACGCTTCATGCGTGTTTGGTTTACACCTAAATATATGAAAACTTACATTCTTGTTCCATGAGGCGTTCTCCTTCCACCCTATTTAAAATTGCAATCCCCACCTATGCCCCATCCTGGTAGTCTCTGCACTTCTTTCCCTGTTCTATTTTTTGTTTTTCTCTAGCACCCATCACCTTGTGACACACCATGCAGTTGACTTTCCCCATGAGTTGATACCCATTCATGTCTCCCCACTAAAATGGGAACTCTCTGAGAGCAGGAATTGGGGCATTCCGATTGAAGGAATGAACACTAGATTCTGTTCTAGACCATTTGCATGCACTGCCTCCTGCAATCAGTTTGTTAGTTTAAAAAAAACGAGGCAGAAGACATTAGGTACCTTTCCCAATGTTACACAGTAGGAAGTGGTGAAATCACAATACCTACCCAAAAGACTATTGTGAGGGCTGGGCAAAATAATCTGCTTAAAGTGCTTAGGACAGTGCCTTGGGTGTGGTAAATATTCAACATGTTGAACACTATTTATCTGATAAACAGTCTGCCCTTATTTCTCTGGTCTCCAAGAGTCAACCACACATTCATGAATGCATGTTACTTTCTATGTTGCTTTGCTACGGGGTGGTGGTGGAAACCCTGGGATTGTTAGGGGCTCATTAATCACAGAGAGCCACACTCATTATGATTTCAATTTGATTAAAATTTCAAATCTGTTTGTGCAGCCCCCTCCCTCAATGTTGAACGACACCAATTCTATTCAATCAGGGCCAAGAGAAGTCTTTTCCTTGCCAAAGAAATCTGTAAGTCACATTTTTCAAGTGGGAAATAAGAAAAACCTTAATTCAGCCTGAAACTCTAACCTTACTAATTTTCAGTAGATTCTGATCTGGGCCAGTATGAGTAATCCGCACCTTGTGAAGATTAATTCATTCTTCACCTTGTGAAGTTTACCTTCCCTGATTTCTGCTGGGATAACTAGTGTGAAACACACATCCCTAGATGAATTCCCCCAAAGAAGTCATGTAAGATATTGCCAGGTGTCTTATCACATATTACTATACAATCATCTCTTTAAAAAAAAAAAAACCCACAGAATTTTGTGACTTTCATAAACTGACTTCCTAATTTCTGATTTATGGAAATAAAATATGTATAGATAAGGTGAAAATTATGGAGAATTCCATATGTCTGTTTCTATGGAAAAAAACCAAGTTGGTTGTACAGTGTCTTTTGGGGGAAACCTCTTCCTGAGTGAATATTGCTCATATAACTTCTTTGGGCATCACAGCAACAGTGAGCCTGAACACCTGGATAATTTTTAGGCACTTAACGTTGAGTGATGCCTTCTTAAGGGTGTTTGTAAAAACCGTTAAAGAAAGCATGCTAACACTGTATAGATTGCAAAGAATGTGGAAAGACCTATTTTTTTAAATGTCTTTTAAAAAGAAATTTAAAGAACTCAGTCACTGCTTTATATTTTCTCATATTTACAATAATCAAGCCTGGGCTTTGTGGCTCAGTCTGTAATTCCAGCACTTAGGGAGGCCGAGGCAAGTGAATTGCCTGAGCCCATGGGTTCGAGACCAGCCCAGGAAACTTGGCAAGACCTCGTCTCTACAATAAATATGAAAAAATTAGTTGGGCATGGTAACATGCGTCTGTAGTTCTGGCTACTTGGAAGGCTGAGGCGGAAGGATCGCTGGAGCCCAGCAGGTTGAGACTGTGGTGGCCGGGAGTGTGCCACTGCACTCCAGTCTGGGCAACAGAGTGAGATACCAACTCAAAAAATAGTAATAATAAAATAAAATAATCAAAACCTGTTGCTGAACCTCAGATAAAATGTAATTCTTAATTTTTACTTATATTAGAAGACAAAGTATTTTGCTGATTAAACATATCAAGTAACTCAAACATCTAAGGACCATTGACTGCTCTTTTCTTTTCCTTTTTTTTTTTATTCAGGGTCTTACTCTGTCGCCCAGGCTGGAGTGCAATGGCACA
Organism: Carlito syrichta; assembly: GCF_000164805.1. Classification (NCBI taxonomy): domain Eukaryota; kingdom Metazoa; phylum Chordata; class Mammalia; order Primates; family Tarsiidae; genus Carlito; species Carlito syrichta. The sequence goes on along the minus strand of NW_007223958.1, from coordinate 70,468 downwards.
ATCACAGCTCACCACAGCCTTGACCTCCTGCACTCAAGTAATCCTTCCATCTCAGTCCCCCTAATAGCTTGAGCTACAAGCGTGTGCCACCACATCCATCTAATTTTTAAAATTTTTTGTAGAGATGAGATCTTGCTATGTTGCCCAGCCTGGTCTTGAACCCTTAGGCTCAGGCAATCCTCCCACCTTGGCTTTCCAAAGTGCTGGGATTACAGGTGTGAGCCACTATACCTGGCCCATTGACTGCCTTTGACTTCCCTGCTGAGCAGATGCAGGCCCTGTCAGCTGCAGCTCTAAGGGGCACACAGGCCATTGCCAGAAGAATCCTAAACCTCATCAATGCCAAAGCTCCTTCGGGAGAGAGGAGGAAATTCAGGTATTATAAAGCATCGCAACTCTTCTTAGACGTGAGAGGTTGCAAATGAAAAGGCAAGGAAAAAGGGACAATAGGAGGGCCTTGGCCATTGCCATGTTCTTGAATTCCTGGACTCAAGCCATCCTCTCACCTCGGCCTCCCAAACTGCTAGGATTACAGGCGTGAGGCAATGTGCCCAGCCTATTGCCATGTCACACACCCTCTGAGTTGGGTTGGCAGCTATAAGTGTGAACTTGGATCTGTCAGTGGGAAGTGAATGCCCCAGGCGAACTTTTCAGAAAAGTTTCCATGGTGCCCAGAACTCTTCCCTGATACAGACATAAGAGTCGTTAGTAATGAATGGGCAAGAAGTGTCACTGGGACTGTTGTCAAATATTTGGGTTCTCCTCTAACCCAAAAATGGTGGGGTTGTAATTATCCATCTTATAGTGGAAGTGATGTGTACCAGTCCCAGGCAGGACAGTTTTGTTGCCAGTGTGAACAAGTGTTTTCAAGGATCCCTGATCATCTGGGTTCTGGGTAAGACCAGGGAGAGAATTATTAGCCAGATATTGCCTATGTGGAGAAAGAACAAGGGCTCAGCACCTGTTCTGCTTCTCGTGATTTTGAGGCTCCTTTGTAACACATCTAGTCCAGCCATCTTGAATCTCACCTGTTGTTTCAGCTTGCCAAGATTCCTTTTCCCTACTCAGCTAAATGTTCCTTGATCACCCCAAAAAATGAACCATCAGAACCCACAAAAGAGCGATCTGATTTGAGAGGAGGACTTTCATGGATCTGTGCAAAGAGCCAGAAAAACAAGACTTTTCTGACCCTAACCCTAACCCTAACCCTAACCCTAACCCTAACCCTAACCCTAACCCTAACCCTCCACCCTTTCAGCATTTGGAATGCCCATGACTCAAGGGAGTGGAATGAGCATCCGCCCCAGGACTCTCTGCAACGTTTTGTAAAGAGGGGCTTTCTCTCCCCCAGGTGCCAAGGCAGACAGAATGTGAATTTAATGCTGCTCGTGGTCATCCCACCACCAACTGGAAGATACCAAAGCTGACACCAAAGAAAGCAACCAATCTATGAGGAGAAATGGGGACACAATTTGAGTACCTGGATCCAGCTATGCCTGAAACAATGAACTCTATAACATCACTGTTACATAAGTCAGTAACTTTGCTTTTATTGCTAAGTTAGTTAGAACTGGGTTTCTAAAAATTGATCCTGAAAGAATTATAACAAGCACACTTAGGAAAAAAATTAATGACAAAGGAATTTACAGACTTTCCCACCTTGTGAACTGTAAGAGAGAGGTTAAGTAGATTTGCCCAGTAAATGCTGAATGAAAAGGAAAGAAGGTAGAAGGATGGAAAGTTAGGAGCCCTTGCAAGGTAAGGAAGAGCTGTCAAGACCTTGAGGAGTAGGGTAGGGAGGGGGGATGGACACAGAGTTTTAGTAAATGATTCTTGAGTCTGAGACCATGTAGTTAGACTTCCATAAAGTCCTTCAAGAGATATTTGACAATGACGGAAGTCCTTTTCAATTACTTTGGACATTTAAACTGAGCTCCTTGTACCTGATGTTGCTTTGTCTCTCCAGGTTTATAAATTTTGTCTGGCCATTTGTAGAGTGCAGTTTGTCTGGCTGCTCAAAGTAAAGTACTTTCTTCCTCCTCAAGTTTAATTCTTCTGTTTATAACTTTTGCTTTGACTTGAGAGCTCTTCGAAAATCTCTACAGACTTTATCTTTGTCCAGGATTAATAGTCTCAGAAAAATGATAAAAATATTATTAGGAAAAGATTAATATGAAATCACAGAAATGGCCAAGTTTTGAGTACAATTTTATTTTTTAAAAACACACCAAGAAAAATATTCTGTTTTATCCAGAAACTCCTTCTAGAAAGCATAAAAGTTGCTTTTCATAATGAAATCTGCACTGAACAAAGGTCCCTTGTTTTTGTTGCCTTAACTGATTTGGATAAATTTCTACAGGCAAAATTTTGGTTAGCTTTTCCAACAGAAGATGATGGACTCCTGCACTAGTTACATGAGAAATTTAACACAGACCTGGTCAGAGAGGCTTCTGCTTACTAAACCAATCCCATAACAGTTGATAGCACTATTGTTATTATTGCTTTCTCATGTTATTTTGACATACTAAACATAGAGCACTAGTATTTAGGAGGTTACCTATGAGTAAATGAGTGATAATTCAATTACTATAAATGCTACTTAAGATCTAGTGAGATCAAGAAATACTTGTTGCTTCAAGTTGAAAAAGGAAAGGATACAGGTAAGATGGTTAAGAGCTCATAATTTGGCAGGGTGCAGTGGCTCAAACCTATAATCCCAGCACTTGGAAGACTGAGATGAAGGGATTGCCTGAGCCCACAGGTTTGAGAACAGACTGGGCAACTTGGCAAGACCTCATCTCTACAATAAAATCAAAAAATTAGCCGGGTGTGATAGCACACACCTGTAGTTCCAGCTACTTGGAAGACTGAGGCGAAAGAATCATCTGAGCCCAGAAGGTCAACACTGGGGTGGCCATGAGCTTGCCATGGCACTTCAGCCTGGGCGACAGAGACTGCAACTCAAAAAAAAGAGTTTATAAGTTAATACTCTTTTTATTCTTGGTGAGACCTTTGGCAGAGGAATGGGTCTAGTTTAGTTCTAGTTCCTTTGAAGAAGGCTTGGAAATAATTCAGGAAGAAAAATGTCGAAAGGGAGAGATAAGAAAAACTGTGAAGTTAGTTAAACAGAAACGAGAGCATCTTTCTCCAGAAGGGCAGGCTGAACAGTAATGGAGACTGGCTTTGAGCATCTCATGGAAGGTGGTGGTGACAGGTTGCCTGCTAGGGACTCTTCATCCCAAGAGGGAAAAGAATGTCTTAGATTAGAGCCAAGGAAGAATGTAATGGCAAACAGTGCTTCTAAGAAATCTGCTTTCTCATCCAAGAAAACATTTACATCATCCTTGTAAGGCTCTGAGGAAATAACGGGACAAGAGGACTCCTGAGATGTGCCTGTGGCAGGATCCAGAGAGGAGTCCAGGCCCCAATATCTCTGTATGCCTTTCATAGAGCCCACAGCTCCCTAAAAAGGGTCCCCTGTCAGAATGGGGAGATCCCAGGATGGGAAACAGTGGAAACTACTATAAAGTCACAGGACGTTGGTGCTGGTAGGAACTTGGTCTCTTTGTAGTCCTCTGAACTTCTTCATGGTGCTCAATGTCCTTCGTAATTGGATGTTTGTTTAACATTTGATGCCCTCTCCAGGTTGTGAGTCAGCATCTCTGTACCCAGTCTTGTACCTGGAGCTCTAAGTCATCAACCAACTTTTGCTGAAAGAGCAGGTGGAAGAGCCCAACTCTATTCATCACAAATGAGGAATCTGAGGCCCTAGGAGCCCACAAGCTGGCTAGGAGTAAAGGCCTTTTCACCCAACCTCCCATGTTTCATACATGGAGGATTAGCACCCAATTCAACATATTATAAATCCTATTCAACAGGGAACTGTTTTCTAGGCAAAGACTAACATATTTTAAAGAGCAGATCTTAAATTGCAGAGTTTTGTCTTTGAATTCCTTACAAAGTCAGTTCAAAGTATGTGCAGTGGGATCATATTTTGGGAACAGTGCATTAACCTATGGCCTGTGATCCCCCCATCCCAAGATTTCTGTCTTCCCCTTCCCCTTCCATTGTAGTGGCTGGTGCTGGGGAGCGGGTGGTTATGGTGAAAAGCAGATATCCATTCATTTATGCAGGTGCGAGTTCATTTCACAGAAACTTTCTGAGCCCCATGCCTGATGCAGATTCCACCTCCAGTGATCAAGCCATGGGTAGTGAAGCCCATTATTCTCTCATGGCTTTGTGTTTCCAGAGTATCTAGTGGAGGGCCCAAGAGGGTTCAAGCATCAACCAAGTGTTGGATGGTAGGAGATTTACAAAGAGTATGACTGGTGCTCTTCTTTTTCCTGCTTCTGAAGATAGCAGCTCGCATCTTAAATCCTGGCAAGACAGCAAAGCCTAGGAGAGATTGGAGGACTCTGGGGGATCTATGTGGTAACCTGGGAAAGGTCCAGTGAGTCCAGACAGGCAGGGCAAGTTTCATCAAGGCTCTCAAGCCTTAGGAGCAGAATAATCCCCATGACCTAGGTAGAGGAGTCACACTGAGCCCCTGGGCCTGAAGGGGACCAGGGAAACAGGGACTGATATAACTACAGTCCCAACAGGAAGACAGTGATCTCAGTAGACACCGCCCAGACATAGACCACATAGAGGCTAAATTGTCACCTATCCCCTTCCCACCTGCACGATGACTTGGGACAATGTATGCCCCATAGAACCTAGCCACAATCCCAGAGAAAGGGGAGGAGGAATCTGATGAACTGAGATTTTATTTTTGCCACCCTGGAGAGGGGAGAAATAAGGCTTAAAGTCCAAGTAAGTTATATGTTTTGTTCACACAGTGGAGTGAAGTTCATCTACTATATACAAATAGGATTTCTTTCTAGAGATATTCCATACTTGAATCCCATGCTGAAGAACAGTAAAGCAAATAAAGCACATCAGTACATAAAAATAAGCCATGAGGGTTGGCCTCTCCATTGACCGGACAGAAGACGACACAGGAAGAGACCTTCACTTCACCGGGCAGAGGAGAGAGTGCTTCTCCACTGGCCTGTGTGACATGGCACCCTCGGTTTCCTTCCAACCTCCAAGGCCTCTCCTCACCTGCCCCTGTGCTGATGTTTCTCCTTGTAGGGAGTCGGGCAAGGGTAGGTGGCCTCCGAGACCAGCCCAAGCCACTCTATTGTCACGCCCTCCTCTGCTTCCTCAATCTCTTTGTGGAGAGGAGAGTAAGTTGACAGAAAAGCTCTAAAGGAGGAGGAGTTTACTCAAGAACAACATTGTGGAGAGATGACATCCAATCCTTGTGATGTTGCAAATTTCTGTAACCTAACTTGTTCCTGTTTATAATTATTCTTTTAGAAATGTTCAACAATCAATTTTCCCATTAACTGCATTCCCATTTTTCATGACTACTGGTAACTCAGCTGTCAAGAATGGCACAATAACAAAAGACATTGGATTTTGTTTAAATCTAATTGTGTTCCAAGATCTCATGCTTTGATGCTCTACAGACAAAATGCTTCTTTGGAAACTGTGTTAATTTAAGCTCACTTGTTAGGAGATATTCTCTAATGAAATCTAGAATTTGATTAAAATCATTAAAAATATTTTTAACCTCTGAGTAGGTGTGCATCCTCTGCTGAGTATTTTCTTTGCTGCTTCTTTGGCGATAAACCAATTAATTCAATTTGGTTTAATTTTATTTGATTCTATTCAAATCAGTTCCACTGTCTTATGCTTATTGATATTTATAAGCACCTACATTTACATATAGCAATTTACCTGGCATTTCATTCATGGTCTCTAAATTTGAAAACTAACAGTCTCATCAGGAAAAAGGGGCAACTACAAGATAATCTGTAAGCGAAAGCACAGTTTTTAGGAGAGGCCAGGGATGACAAAGATGAAGCAACCATACCACATTTTCCCCTCCTACTACAACTGTGCAGACATTATGAATCATTGCTGCATTATTTCTGGGCCAGTGGTGGCCTTAGGATCTTTCTCAGTCTCTACCAATTGTTCGGTATTGGCATGATAACTAAGCTACTTATCCATCCCTGGAATAAATTACATATATGCTCAGAGGGATTTCAACTTGGAGAACTTCCCTCAAGACTATGCCTGTAGGTTTTGTGCTAAAGAAAATAGAGTAGCTTGGTAACTACAAGAATTTGTTGACCAAGAATGAATTAAAAAATCATGAATCTTTACTGAATTTCTTCCAGCTGACTCACAGCATGAACTTATACATGATTGCAAAGAAGCATTTAGAGATTAGTCAGAGAGTATTGAAATCTGAAATTTAGATAAGTCTACAAGCTATATTGAGTCTTAGAAGAACAAGATTCTTTGCCCTTTGCCATTAACTAATCACACGGTCTTGGGCAACCCTCAACCCTTTTGTACATTTCAGCTTATGATGGAGGTGGGGTGGGGAAGAGGGATCAGTATCCTTTTTAAAGCATTTCCCTCCCCAAAATGATCTGCAACCTGGAAGTCCTGATGCCCATATTTTCTCCCCAACCTCTACCTCAATCTTCTGGAAGCCCCTGGAATACCTGCAATTTGATCAGCATGGGTGTTTTGACTTGCTCTATTTCCCATCTGGGCTTGTTCACCCCTCCTTAGGCAACCTGGTAGTCCCCCCTCCCAGGAGATCACCTTACTCTTGCCAAACTTAGTGCAGACACCCAATTGGCACAGCATACTACAGCCCAGAACTCCTGGACTCAAGGGATCCTCCAAGCTCAGCTTCCCAAGTAGCTGGGACTATAGGAACATGCCACCGCACCCAGCTTACCTACAATTTGAAGAACGAATTTGGAAAACCCTACATAAGAGATTCTTCACCTACTCTTCCAGTTCAACTCATGTTCTGGAGTGTGAGTCAGCTAGATCTGATTCAGTTCGGTTGTGCTGGGCGTGGATACAAACAACAACCCCTGGAAATGACTTGCATCAGGGGAAAGTTTGCGCAGATGAGGCAGATAGTTGTTTGTTACATTTAGGGGCTGCTCACATCCTCACTCGCTCACAGGATCTTGTTTCTGGAAGTTACATGTAACCTGTCTGATTGTTTTCATATCACTCTTTGTTCCCACCACCATGTGACAGCACAAGATCACCTCTGTGTATATAAAAGGAGAGGGATGAATAAACTTCAAATGGCCTTGGAGGCCAGATTGTTAACTTCAGTCTGATTTTAGTATTTTGACATTTTCTTCTTGACGCTGCTGCAATAACACATTAAAAGCCTCTCCAAGGCCTGAGTTTATTGCAATGCCATGAAATGAATCCGTTTTGCTCCTGCATTTCCTTGCTCCATCAAGTTCCGAGTGAAGGCGTCTGACACTCATTCACTTAAATCTGGTCTATGCAAAGGAAAAATGATTTGCAGAGTCTTTGTGTTCAAATGACAGCGAAGCGGCATCTGTTGATTCACTTCTTGCATCCTGGGGTCTAGAGCTGTGTGGGCCTTGACAGGACTGGGAGAGCCAGAGGCCTTTAGAGGTGACTATGGTACTTTGTTGCAAAGAGTAGTTTTTTTCCCACTGTTCTTGGCTCATAGTTCCCATAGCCCTTGCCACAGTCTTTTATTACAATGTCAGGTGTGTGAGGTCTCAGGGGCAGGCCTCGGAAACGGAATCTCTCTGACCTTCTCCTGCTTTCCTTTTATCTGCACCCCAAGGCAGGACTCTAATCTCCCACACCCTTTCTGATTGTGCATCCTAAGAACTTTCCTAGAGAGGGTCCTGCCCTATACACAAGGGAAGAAATGCTGACATCATGCAAGTTCCACAAACCCCAAGAAAACTGCGTTCAGAGGCTTCTGGAGAGCCGGACATATGGAGGTTCCTGGAGGGCGACGCCCCTTCCCCCGTACCTTGCCCTGTGTATTTCTTCATCTGCATCCTTCATAATATCCCCATTATAATACACCAGTAACATGTTTCCTGAGTTTTGTGAGCTGTTTCCACAAATTAATTGAACCCAAAGAGAGGGTGGTGGGTTTTGTGGGAATTGGAAGCCAGTTGGTCAGAAGTTCCAGAGGCCTGGACTTTGCAACTGGGGTCTGGGGCAGGGTGTGTGGGAGACAGTCTTGTGGGACTAAGCCCTCACCCTGGGGGATCTGACACTATCTCCACATAGTGTTGGAATGGAATTGGAGGACACCCAGTTGTTGTCCACTGCTTAGTGGTGGGGGTTTGGTCACAGAAGTCTTCTTCTGTGTTGATAATTGTTGTGGTGGTGGTGTGAGAGTATAGGGGAAAACATAGTTTGGGAGTTTTTCCTAAAGCGGTTACTAATTCCAGACCATTTATGAATTCAGTCCTGCTGAATTTGAAGTTGGAGTCACACAGGGGGGAAAAGGCAAATGAAATCATTTAATGCAACCTTGCTTTTTGACTCCTTGTTCCGAAATGATGAAATTGAAATCTAGAATGACCCTTCTGGGATAAACGCTCACATGAATTTTCCAAGTTTGAGGGCTCTGAAGAAGCCGCATTCCTTGTAGTTATCCAGGGCATCAGGCAGGCATGTGAGTAGCAAAAAGGCCATGAGAATAAATCAATGTGGCCAGCACCCAACAGAACTGGAAGCCAGCATCACCACCTCTCACCTGTGTTGGAGGTGATGAGCCCTGAAGGTTTTTTAAATTGATTTTTTGAGTGGGAATTGTCTTTGGTAGGGGAAAAGTGAAAGAGAATGGAAGTATGTTGGCATCCTAGCTTAGGAAGAGGAGTTCTGAAGCTGGAGAATGCATCCGACTTAATCTAACTTGCAATGTCTTCGCCTGGTCTCCTCAGTTGCCGGAGACCAGCTCCAGCTGGGTTCAGGGTACCCCAAAGGTGGAGATGGCATCGGCAATTGGGGGGAAGAAGAGAGAAAGAGAGAGA
>NW_007223958.1:7297-61151 GCF_000164805.1 Carlito syrichta | reverse complement strand
GCTTAATCTGGTTAGTGCTGAGTAGAAAGGGGGAGGAAATGGGGTCAATAGCTCCCGAAGCATCCTAGTGGTCTCGGGGTCAATGGCCCTTCCTGATCCCTAACACTCAGTGGGCCTCCGTGGCCGGCTCCCAACACTCAGTGACACAGTCTCAGTTCTCCAACACCTTGTTTTCCCTTCTCTGGGGATTGGGCCATCCTGTGATCATGGGCCTTCCCTCCTTGAAGGTCCTACAGTCGAAGGCAGCCCTCAGGCATGTTTTTAGGAAATATACCTTTCTGGGCCCACCACAAACCTTCTCAGTTTGAATATCTGAAAGTGGGTCCTGGAGGTAAGCCTGGTTTTTAAGCTTCCCATACTACTCTGACGTCTTCCCTGGTGGTTCCTATTTGTCCACCAGAGCTTTGGATGCAGCACTGTTTCCCTGGCACTGCAGTACTGGGTGCCTGTCACATCCCAGCACTGAATAAGTATCTGTTGAGTGAAGAAATAAATGAATGGATAGATGGGTGAATTCATTAATAAATAGTCAAGTAGATGATAAATGAGCAGCCAAGCTTGGGAGATGCAATTGAGGGTAAAAGTCCCATTTACAGAAGAACTTTTCTGATCTCTGCTAACAGCATACTCCTTGTCATGGGATATGTGTTGTTATGATGACTAGGGGAAGGAGGGAAGAATTAGGAGTGGAATATGCAATGTGGAGAAAGATGTGAACCACATAAACTTTTGTCAAAGTTTACTACTCTATGTAGGAGTCATTTGGTTACATTGCCAGCTCAACAGGACAACCTATGTCACGAGGAGACTGGTGTTACCCAAGCTGTGAGTCAGATTCGTTTCTCTCTAACGCTACCCTGGTCTCCAAGGAGACCACAGTTACTGAGGAGTGCCTGCAGTGATAACGATTGTATAACAAGGTCATGGTCCATTATTGATTATTTATGATTTACTGAATTCTGTCATGAATAACATTCACGCACCAAAGCAGTCAGAATAAAAATATCAGTCATGCTGGTTGTTTTACCTGAGCCCCAGACTCAGTTGTTGAACAGATCTGGTTCCTTTCAACTGGCTCTCTTAAGTATTATACACACAAGACCAAGGTTAGAGATTGTGAAAGTTCTGCACAGTTTGCAAATAACCTAGTTATTGGACCCAGAAAATGGCAAAACAAGTCACTCTGGGATGTGGGCTAACTCAACAGGCATGAACAAGACAAGAAGGAACAGATGGTGGTTGAGGTCTACAACAGGTAAGAGGCCTGTACTTTCTAGAGTAAGTTGCCAAGAGGTGGAGAGGCTGAGGGCCAGGCCAGGCCTGCAGGCAGAAGGCCAAAGCAAGCTCTGGTAACTCAAGGCAGGAGAGTCCAGCAGCCAGGTTTACTAGGTCTAGGACAGGAGTCCAGAACTTTAGCCAGAGGTCAGCTCAAGTTCAAAGTCAACACAACTGCACACCACAGCTGCTAGGCATCTACACCACACATTTAATCCTCATTGCAAAGTGCTGAAGTCAGCACTGTCATCACTAGCTGTTGCTGAGATTGGGCAGTAGTTCCAGATAGCAGCAGTAAAATAGCCGGGCATGGTGGCTCACCCCTGTAATCCCAACACTTTGGAAGACTGAGGCATGAGGATTGCCTAAGCCCAGGGATTCGAAACCCACCTGGTCAACTTGGTGAGACCTCGTCTCTACAGAAAATCAAGAAAAAATTAGCCAGGCATGGTGGCACATGCCTGTAGTTCCAGTTACATGGAAGACTGATGCGGAAGGACTGCCTGAGCCCAGCAGGTTGAGGTTGCAGTGACCTTGAGCGTACCAACTGCACTCCAACCTGGGCAACAGAGTGAAACTCCAACTCAAAAAAAAGGTAGTAAAATAGTTAACACTTGCTGAGTATTAATACTGTATTAACATGTATTAATTCAACTGATCCCCAAAATTCAAGAAATACTGATTGCCCACTATAAAGCAGAGATCATGTTAGGAATTTAAAGAGAAATAAAACGTTGCCATCACCCTCGTGAACTTTAAGTCTAGCACAGTGGTTCATAACTTGACAATTCTGCCTCCTAGGGGATACACGGCAATGTCTGACAATAGTTTTGGCGGTCACTGGTGGGGAAGGGAGTCCTAGGAACACCTGGAGGGCAGAGGCCAGGATGCTACTAAATACTTCACAATATACAGGTTAGGGCAGCAAAGAATTATCTGTCCCAAAATGCCAATCATGTAGAGATCGAGAAACTTTGGTCAGAAAAGTGTAATCCACGTGCAAATTTATAAGTGCAATAAAGTGTTTTGTGTGTCACAATACCAGGACTTAGAAGTTATACTGGAGATTCGATGGAAAGAATGATCATTGGAGCTGTGGTGGGGATGAGGAGGATGCAGGAATGGAAAGGACCCTGGAAGACATTTTTGAAAAGGTAGGTCTTGAAAGACGGGAAGCGCTGCCCTGGCAGCTGGGGTGTGGGGTGGACAGCATCCTCTTAGCAGGAGCAGCTGTGTGAGCCAAGGCCATGGGCATGCCATGGCCTCTTAGGGTCTGGGGAGGTGGTTAAGTCTTCGGTCTCAGGTTCTAGTCAGTTACAAAGTCAGTTTTTTGAGATGTCCAGATACAAAGATAATCACACACCAGCTTTGCCCTCCAAGAGCTCAAATTGCATAAGACCAGTCATACCTCTAAATCAAAATAATGCCTCTTGTCAAGTTTTTGTTTTGGTACATAACTGAGAAGACATTATAAATTAGAGAAATTCCCAATGTGGATTCTGACATGTGTTCTAGATATTCACTATTGTTTGATTCATTTTGAAGGATTAAGGTCAAGCCAATGAGACCAATTTGCCCCTGTGAGAGCTCTGAGAAGTACAGGAAGTTAAGAAACTGCACAGTAAGTTTCCTTTTCAAAAGGGGCCCTAGTGAGATCAAGAGTCTTGAAAATATTTTTGGAATTTTCTAGAACTTCTTGCACTTTTACCTAGGGCTGTCACTTAGTTATAACATTTTCTCACTTTAGTCTAAACGTGTGGGCGTGAAGTCAGCTGAGCAAGCCAATTCCCTCTGCTGCAGATTCACTTATGAGCAGAGAGCAGAAAAACGATTTGCAGAAATGTTGACTTATGGAGCCAGAATTTAAGTGGACTCTCACATATTTTTAAAAATTAGTAATGAAATGTCAGGATAAAACAAAAAGGTCAATATCAGAGAATACTGGAGAAAATATACTAAGGGCTACATAAAACTCTAGCTGACGTGGCAAACAGACTTTTCTAAAAACCCTGGTATTCAAACCCTCTTCTTATGACATAGGATAGGGTTACAGGGACATAATGTGCTTGGTAATTGATCAAACCATTAAAAATAGCAACATAAAAGTTTAAAGCTTTGACAGGCTTGATTCTTTTCAGAACACAGCCCGGCTTGCAAAAGTGCTGATGTGCATCTTTGCAAAGTTCTATAAAATTGTGGTGAGAAAAGGGAAATTTATATTGGACGCCCTCCTCTCGTCAGCTGAATTTCCACTGCCCTGTTCACCAGTCTGGTTAGTGGCTGAATGGCTGCGACAGGGTAAAGGACAAAGCCCAGAGCGCACATCCAAATGCAGAAGGTGGTGCCTTGGCCGGCTGCCAGGGACATTTAGCCAGAGGAGGCCATTGGGCCGGGAGAGGGAAAGATATTCATGTGATATGGGGGACTGGAGGGTGAGGACTGCTGCTAAAGGAAAAAAGGCCAGAATCACCAAAGGAACCCCCGCTGCAGGAGAGATGGCAGACTTTCTGTGAGCAGAGGTAATCTCCGGGCTGGTCAGAGAGTAGAGAAGAAAACTAATTGACCTCATGGCTTTACAATGGGAAAGCAAGGCAACCCTCCCACTGTGGGGAACCTCAAAATATTTACAAAGCAGCACTCCTAGGATCTTTCCTGAAAAAGGAACAGATCGCCTTGTGTTTTCCTGTCCTAGATTGGTGCTGCTGAGTTGGGCTGGTGCCTGATGCTTTGTCATAAGCATGAGATTCAAGGGATGCTTGTGTAAAGGAGTTGAAATTGTATTCCATCACTAGGACAAATTGTGTTGTAATCTTTTGAATCATTGCCTCAGTATCCCTGTTGTTTTTACTGAGGCTTTTCTTTACTAATTCATCTTGCTTGTATTCTCTTGTCCCATTGAAAGGGTGCAATGCCAAAATGGAATTAGTTAATGGAATAATCTTAAGCTAAAATGCAGCCATTTTGACACTGCCTAGTCTGTCATATTCTCTTAACATTATCAGCTGGGCTCAGTGGCTCAGCCTGTAATTCCGTGCCTTGGGAGGCTGAGGTGAGTGGATTGCCTGAGCCTGCATGTTTGAGACCCTCCTGGGCAACTTGGTGAGACCTCATCTCTACAATAAATCAAAAATAGGCCGGGCGTGGTAGCGCACGCCTGTAGTTCCAGCTACTTGGAAGGCTGAGGTGGAAGGATTGCTGGAGCCCAGCAGGTCGAGGCTGCGGTGGCCGGGAGCGGCCACTGCACTCCAGTCTGGGTGACAGAAGGACACTCCAACTCAAAAACAACAAGAACAAAAAAAACACTCCCTAACTTGCCCTCTAATCAAGGGCAGAACCAGTTTCTTAGAGGTAGCTGTTGAACATTGTTTTACAACCCCTCCCCAGCTTTTCTTACACTCATTAACTTTTCTATTCTAAGTATTTACCTCCACCCATAAGAAACAATTAACCTAATCTGCCTTCATGACCTTCATGAAGTAGACAGACCCCATCACCATGGCAGCAGTCATGTGACTAACCCACCCATCTGCTTACTGTCCATCAGTACCTGTGCTCACCTTCTCCTTCATGGGACATGAAACAGATCACCATCCAATCACCTTAATGACCTGCCCCCATTAAAGGGGAAGGTTCAAAAGGCACTGAACCTCAAATAGTAGCCACCATTGTTTTGTTAGACACTGGCCAGACCATGTGTTCTTTCAGCTATGGCCACCATGTTTTCCTAGCTTTGGCCTCCTTCCCTACCTTGGGGAGGTGAATCTGTGGCAGAAAGGGAGCTGGTAGCAGTTAAAGGTATTTCCTTTTGAAAGTCAAGTGGCAAGCTCTAAAGACCAGCCAGGCCGGTTTTATTTGAAGAAGCCAAATAGCCAAAGACTGACGGCTCTCATAGAAATGTAAAAGAAAGAGTACCTAATTCACAACCTTACCCAACTGCTCTCCTTAGCAGTTTACAGCCCCTACTCATCCTACTTTTCCTGGAGACGATTTGTTCTTTGAAAGATCTGATTTTTCTGAGCACCACCTTGTAAATTCCAAAGAAAATGTGTAATCACTCAACACGACTCCCTCCCTTACCTAAACAAAGGTATAAGAGCCCTCTTCTCCCATTCTGGGGGGCTCGACCTGGAAGCATTAGCCCGTCCAGCCTGCTGGCGTAATAAAGTTGCCACTTCCTATAATAGTCTAGGTGTCACGGCCTCTCTGTCTTCCCGCTACATTATTCTGGTGCACTGGCCAGGAAAGGAGAGTTCAGAGACGGTGTGTTCCACCTCCTTTGTCATCGGGATGCAACCTCCACGGCGATGGAAAGGGCAATCTCGCCTGTCACACAGTGGACCTTTTGATCCATAGGAGGGAGGCCCTGCCTGGCCCACTGAGGCTCGGACCACGAAAGCACAACTGGGACCCAAGAGATGAGGAACTGGCATGAGGACGACCACCTGACGGAAAGGACAGAAAGACCCCCTGACGGAAAGGATAAGAATAAAAGCCTTTGCATAGACCTGCCAATGGATGGCAGAAGGGGAGCTTGATCACCTCCCAGAGTCCACTAGTAATCTCCAGCCTGAAAGAAAGAACTGAAAGGCAGTGAAAGGCAACACTGTCTGAGAATGAACCCATAGACTCCTAGGATTAGGGCGGAGGGTTGAAGAATGTGCTGTGTGACTGTGTGTGAATGAGATGGATGGCGGGAGGGCTCTGCATAAAGTTAGTCTGCATTAGGGGTGTACCAACCAGCCAATTGCTAAGAGCTGTCTGAGATATCTTCGTGAGGAATATGGCTGGAGGGGGACGAAGCAGATGTTTCCCATGCCCCTCATTCTCTTGTTTGTGTGTGTCTGTCGTTTTGAATCTGCTGAGGAGCTGGTTGAGTTATTATGCTATGTTTGATGGGACATGTCGTCTTTTAAAAACTTGATTGGCACATGTTTCTTTATGTTATTTTATGTTTCCCTCCCTTTATTTGTGTGGTGTTTCTCCCAACCCGTTGGCACTGTTTAAAATTCCTGCCTTTTGTTGTTAAGTTTGTGGGAAAATTGCCTGCTGCATATGTGAAGTGCTACCAGTTATCTTGAATTCTTTCCCGGGACCACACCCCTCCCTTCCTTAGCCTGTGTTCTCCTTCATAAATTCTGAAGGAGTTCATTCTAATCCACCTGCAAAAAAAAAAAGTAGAAATATCTCTTATATGCTACTTAGCCTTTTGCTAACTCAGTGCAAGTTAATGCTAACCTTGTAGAAAATAATTTTGTAATCTTTCTCTGGCAACTAAGGAACTGAATAAACTGTTCTTGTTTTCAAATGCTAGAACCCAGGTTAGTTGAAAGTAAGTCTGTCTCTAAACGTTTAGGCCTTGCCTAAGATCGCAATCAACTCCTTGGCCCTGTAAAACTGTTGGGAAGTCTCTTAGAGTCATGTAATGTACGCTAAGTCCCTACTTTATATTGTAATGCTAGATAACACTACTGCTTGCTTTTTTGGCTATGTCTGACTAGCACACCTCTTACAAGACTGGTAAAGTTTAAAATGCTGAATACTTTGCAGGACTTAACAAGGCATGGGAACTGGCCATTCCCACCTGATTAAGTCACCTTGTAAGCTCAGTACTTCACCTAAGGGACAGGTCAAGTACTAGGCACACTCTGTGGAGTATAGAGTGAGACCTAATCACTCTCATTTAGTTGTCCACGTCTTACAACTAAGGCTATTGTTTAGTAATTCATGAGGATTTTTGTCAATTTTACCTGTTCATAATTAGGAATAAGTAGAAACAGATCATTTTACATCTATGTGGTCTGTTCACTCTAAAAAGGTTTTGTACTAAGTCATTTGGTAGGCATCATTGGAAAGTCATAGAAGAAAAAAAAAGGGGGCTTCAAGAAGGGCTGAGAACACTCAGCTTGGAAGAAGCCATCAGGGTTATAGGGATTCCTGGCATTGCTGTTTATGGCTTTATTTAGTTATTTGTTTTAGAATTCTCCTTTGAGGAATAAATTGCAAATATTCAAAACAAATTCTGGGTTTTCAAGAAAAGTAACCAAGAAAATTTGTAATAATCTGTACCCTCAGGCACCCCAATGGGACAGATTTTAAATAATTAAGGCAAATTAAAATTATGTGGTTTAAGATTTAAAAATAATAATAATAAGTGCACTATTAAAATCAAATTTGAACACACTACAAGTTAGCAGATAGTAAAAATTGGAAAGGAACAAAACTATCTGGCCATTAAATTCACTTTGTAGACCTAAAAAAAAAAAGAGGAGAAGAACTCCAAAATGAGCACCAGTCAGAGGAAAGGTAAACAAATCTATTGGCAGTTGCTACTAAAGGCAACACTCCAGCCACCCAAAAGAGGCCTGATAAGGATAAACCTGCTAAGGGTGGATGGCGTCAGCTGCTATGAATGTGGTCAGTCTGGGCACTTAAAGCACAGTTATTCTTGATGGCCTAAGCTCCCAGGACCTTGTCCAACATCAGGACTAAAAAGCCACTGAAAGAGATGGTGTGGCCTCTCCCGAAGGTGGGGGTGGGGGGACACCTAGCTTGGTAACAGTGGTCATTAATTGAAGAGGAAGAGGCACGGCCCAGCGCTCTGTTTGCCATCACCCCAGAGAATCCTTGGGTCTATATGAATGTGGCTGGGGTCCAAATTAATTTCTTAATTAATACTGAGGCTAAATTTTTAGCCCTTGTGCTCATACTGAACTTCTTTCTCCTAAAACCTGCTCTCTAGTGGGAATTAAAGATGTTCCAAAAGTTAAATGTCTCACCTAAAAGTTACTAAAAGGTAAATTTAAATTATAACTGTAAAAGTTTATCTATAAATAAATAAAAAGGAAAGCAAAAAGCAAAGGAAAAATATAAAAAGGTTGTTGGTGTCCAAATAAGGTATTAGTAAGGAAAAAAAAAAGAGGAATATAAGAAAAGGAAAGCTTTTTTTCTAAGAAGAGATCCTATATGGTAAATTTCTGTCCTATAATAAAGTAAATAGTTATCTGAGAATTTTAAAAAGGGAGGTAGAGAAAAAAATGAAATGGTATAAGCATGCCAAAAATGGTATGAGGAAAGTTTATGAAAAAAATATATATACAAAAGAAATTCTATAAATAATCTAGGCATAATAAAGTTCAAAT
The DNA here is from genome assembly GCF_000164805.1 of Carlito syrichta. Classification (NCBI taxonomy): domain Eukaryota; kingdom Metazoa; phylum Chordata; class Mammalia; order Primates; family Tarsiidae; genus Carlito; species Carlito syrichta. The sequence goes on along the minus strand of NW_007223958.1, from coordinate 52,737 downwards.
TATAGTCTAAAACAATATGTCAGGCTACCATTATAGTCCGGAAATACATTAAAAACTCCAAATGCTGGTACTTGTAATAAAGCCACAGAAATTAAAGTTTATCATTTAAGTTATGCTAATAACTTCGGACCTTGTAGCTTTTGTACAAAAGGTAATCAGTCACTACCTAAAATTGTCAAAATGTATGCCTGACTTTACTCCTTTTATTGAGCCAGAATCCAGTTATTTCATGCCCACATAACTGTCATGCAAAAATTCCAGTCAGTGCCAGCAAACAATGCCACTGCTGAAACAGATCTGGACGCCTCAAGTCAGACAGGGAGAGATTTTCAATCTCTGGCTAGGCAGGACTGTTCCCATTATCAGCTCTGAAGAAATTACAGAAGACGGACCTTCACCCTTCAGCACCCCAAATGATTATGGGATCGAAAAATCTCTAAAGAATAAATAATTGAGGCAGGGTAGCTAGCACAGGTTAGACAAAAATAAATTTCCTATAGGTAGGTTTTAGAAGGTGTTCAAACATTTCTACTGCAGGCTGAGTGTCAACCTATCCTATCCCTTAGCAAATCCAAAGAAAACTCCATCAGATGTAAGACTAAGACAGTACAATCTTTCAATTTGTGGTTTAGCATAATAATCACTAGAAATCCTTTGGAGACATGAGTAAACTGAACATAGGTATTTGGTATTGCATTGCTCAGAATCTAAGTCAGTCCTTGAAGTGGAATTGGTTAAACCTTTGAAATTGTTTAATGGTAGACCTTTTTCCTATACCTCTGGAGGAAAGGGGACCACAAACATAAATGCTCATAAGAAAATGTGTTGTCCATTTGGGACAAATTTTGATCACAGTTTATGAGCTGACTTCCCTAGATACTTCCTGGACCATGAAAAACTCAAATATCCCAGGGGAGTAAGTGCTGCTAAAAATTGAAGAAAGGAAGGACCCAACCAACAACTGTAAGAAAAGAGAAAAGGACCCTAAGGGTGGTCCTGTTCCTATACTAGTCTATAGAATTTAAATATCTAACTTCTCTATCATGATGAAACCCCTCTATGAAGCCTCAAAGGTGGGTGGAACAGGAGCCCCTGCTTTGGGGAAAGGCCCAGAAATAGGCCTTCAAATAAATTAAACAGGCTTCTCGCCTTTGCCTTTTAAAATTCTTTATGGCTGGCCACTCCCTCTTGTTGGGGCATACAGGAAGACTTAAAGGAATTAGGAAGTCTTACCCTAAAACAGCAAATGCAAGCCTTAGGTTCAGTCCTAAATGCCATCCATTGTCAAGTCAGAGAACGATTGCCAAGTAGTTTAACTACTGATGCCCATTCTTTTAAGCCAGGCGATATGGTATGGGTAAAAGAATGGAATATACAACCTCTAAAGCCCCTCTGGAGGGGGCCATTTACTGTTCTTTTATATAGCAGAATTAAGCCGGCCTTCCAGGACTGGGAGTGCACCACAGATTCGGCAACACCCATTAAGCTGACCCTCTGGAAATTCACTGAGCCCACAGAGGACCCGAAACAAATTTCTCAAGCCCTACTCTAGAAGCCTGAGGATACTTCAGTCCTTTTTCAGTCACACACCAGTGGCTGGCTGATCGTCGCACAGCAGAAGATTGAGGATTCAGCTTAAGGACTCAGGGACATCACTGATAAGCCATTGTTTTGTTTTGTCAACCTTTATGCTAAACTGTTTGTCATTTTAATTGCTGTAAAACTGACTTTATTTGCTGTAGAATTTAGCGTTGTCCCCACTGAACATGTTAGGAAAGGATTTCACTAGCTTTTCCGTTCTTTCTTACGATAAGAAGTTTACTTGGGTTTTTATGCATTTCTGCCTAATTTGGGTGTTTATCACTTCCCTCACACACCCAGCATGCACGTGTATAGAAACTATCTGGCCAGATGTAAGAGTTTTCCATCATTATTCATCCCAGCCGGGAGTTTTTCTGGCGGCTAACAAGGCCTGTTTGGTATTGGGCATCTGCTTATGCAACTAAATCTTCTCAATGTACTAGAGGGCTATTTTGGACATATGGAAAGGTTGCATATGCCCAGCTCCCAGCATTATGAAAAGGCACATGTACCATAGGAATAATCCAGCCAGGATTTTTCCTTCTGCCTAACCCAAGGGGGGATGAACTAGGCATTCCCCTTTATGAAAGCCTCAAAACACGAGATGCTCAATCCTTCGACTAAGTTCCTAATGTAGGAGGGACCCAGGTTTGGAAAAATGACAAATGGCCACCCTAGAGAATTATAAATACTTATGGCCCAGCCACACGGGCACAAGATGGGAGGCAGAAATACCACACGCCTATATATATGCTAAATCGCATCATAGGTTACAAACTGTCTTGGAAGTTATAACAAATCAGACAGCCACGGTTTTTGAGCTTGTTGCTCAGCAACAAGCCCAAATGCACACAGCTATTTATCAAAACTGCTTAGCTTTGGACTGCCTGCTAGCGGAAGAAGGAGGCATATGTGGTAAATTTAATAGCTCTGACTGTTGTTTGCAAATAGATGATAATAGTAAAGCTATTGCTTTACTATTTAATAACTGATATAGCCACCGGTATTAGAAAGCTTGCCCATGTCCTGGTGCAGAAATGGCAAGGCATAAAAAAGCAGCAATTGGTTCGAAAACATGCTCTTGGGTCTGGGAGGGTTTAAGTATATTATTGGATCTGTAGCCCTGTTGGTGGGATCCTGTCTTATCCTCCCTTGCATAGCCCCAATAATTACGAACGCCATTTCTCAGTTTGCGAAAACAGTTGAATGAAAAACTGTGGCCCATATAATGTTAATGCACCAGATTAAGGATGATGATGCTCTAGACCCAGGAAAGGTCGAGCATCAAAGGGGGGAATGTGGCAGAAAGGGGACTGGTAGCAGTTAAAGGTATTTCCTTTTGAAAGTCAAGGGGCAAGCTCTAAAGACCAGCCGGGCAGGTTTTGTTTGAAGAAGCCAAATGGTCAAAGACTGATGGCTCTCATGGAAATGCAAAAGAAAGAGTACCTAATTCACAACCTTACCCAACTGCTCTCCTTAGCAGTTTATAGCCCCTACTCACCCTGCACTTCCTGGAGACCATTTGTTCTTTGAAAGATCTGATTTTTCTGAGCACCACCTTGTAAATTCCAAAGAAAATGTGTAATCGCTCAACATGACCCCCTCCCTTACCCAAACAAAGGTATAAGACCCCTCTTCTCCCATGCTGGGGGGCTCGACCTGGAAGTGTTAGCCCGTCGAGCCTACTGGCATAATAAAGTTGCCACTTCCTATAACAGTCTCAGTGTCACAGTCTCTCTGTCTTCCCGCTACATTAAAACTCCCCTCTTTCTCTCTCTCATTTACTTTCTTTTCTTTTTTTTTGAGTTGGAGTCTCACTCTGTCACCCAGACTGGAGTGCAGTGGCCGCTCCTGGCCACTGCAGCCTCGACCTGCTGGGCTCTGGCGATCCTTCCGCCTCAGCCTTCCAAGTAGCTGGAACTACAGGCATGCGCTACCACGCCCGACTAATTTTTTTGATTTATTGTAGAGATGAGGTATCTCCAAGTTGCCCAGGCGGGTCTCGAACTTGTGGGCTCAGGCAATTCACTCACCTCGGCCTCCCAAAGCGCGAGATTACAGACTGAGCCACTGAGCCCGGCCTTACTTTCTAAATAAACTATATTTTCCATTCTAACTTCTGTGCAATTCTTTATCTTTTTCACGTGGCACTGTATCTCAGATCCCTCCCCCTAAACTGGTCTGAACTAACATTTTGGAGGCGCCCTGCTGGGATTTTGACCTAACACCCATGTTCTGTGGGAGGAGGGAGTAAGAGACAGACCATGTTACTGGAGGGGTTTGCAGGCTTTTGGGCAGACTCTACCTGCAACCTGTAGGCTGAAGCCCACCCAGCTATGCTAATTGCTGATCCCTTCCCTGGCGTTGTGGGCAGCCTTCTCCTCACATGTCCATATAGATGCGATGCTTCTGGAATCCATTCACTGGAGGGGATAGTTTTTCCTCATTTCCAGGAGGACACAGCATGTGCTGGGGCTGGCCCTGGTCTGTAGATGCTTTTCTGTTGGTTTCTGATCCTGCTGGCTAGGCTGGATAAGGAATGGGTCATGAGAACAGAAGGGACATGGACAGGCTGTCACTGATAAGCCAGGAGAAGCATTCCCATTGGAGTGGCTGAGTGGGTACAAGGTTCACCGACAGAGCCTATGCCTTCTTGGTGTCAGCCACGTACACACCTTTGCATGCATGTGTGTGTGTGCACATGTGGCTCTGTAGAATCTTGGCATTACAAACAGTTGGCTGAGGGTTATACTGTCATTGGGAGGATGGGAAACAGGCAGAGATGGAGGAGGCATGGTGTGCTGAAAGCTGGCACAGACGTCTAATTCTAAATATGGGATGAAGGTGCAGCAGAGGCGAGAGTCCCATACATTCACGTTCAGCCTCAGTGTTACACGGAGGCTGGTGGGAGAGGTTGGGAAGCTGTCCCCCTCCCGCTGAGACTATGACGCACAGGATAGGCCAGGAAGAGCCCAGCAACTAGACAAGCGATGCAGGTTCTAATCCAAACTCTGCCACTAAATCGCCGTATGACGCCCTCAGAAGTGGGTTAACCTCTCTGGGCCACAGTTTCCCAATCTGCAAAATCAGAAAGTTTGGCTAGATGGTTTTAAGGTTTCCTGAAATACTGTGAATTTAGAAGAAGAATGAATGGAATTTTGCAGCTACAAATTAGCATAACACGAAAAGATTCCAGCTCCCTGGAATCTTCCTGTACCTCTGGTTCAGCTGCCAAGAGCCCAGAACCTCTTTCCTGGTCTGTTCTTGTTTCTAGGGATTTGAAACAACTTGTCCCTGATGCTCTGAGCTCAGAGTGCCTTTCCAGTGTGTGTTGAAGGGTCCTGTGATCTTGACCCTTGAGCACCATAGACTGTGGGAGGTGGGCATCAGTGGAGCCTCAGGGGCTGCTCAGGGTAGCATTGGGCCCATCCAGCCAAAGCAGCAAGGGACAGAACAAACAGTGAAATATTTCAGTGCAAAAATAATGGTGACAGGCTTCCACCTTCCTTCCAGTGCCGAATTGCTTCCTGTCCTGCTGATCCGTAGAGAGATAGGACAGAACAGGCAATAATACTAGCAGGGCCACAGGCACGTAATGGTGGTGCTAAACAGAACATCCTCTGCTTTTATGGCTGGTGGTAAAAGAAGGTCCCTTTCATATGAATCATCTAGTGACAGTGGCTTTTCTCCCTCTCCAGGCCCTCCTGGAGCTCAGTCCCCTCAGGAACGGGAGGAGGAGGGGCAGCTCACAGCCGGTTAGGGACAAGCCAAATGTGTCCAGCTTCCCCAGCCTTTTGGTCCTGGAGGCTGGATGTAGCCACCTTGCAGGTTGAGCCTTCCCAAGATGGGGGCGCTGCTGGCGGGCACCACAGCCTCACACCCAGGGGTGCATTGAGGTGGAAGTGACAGGGCAGGGGAGGGTCAGCCCCGCTGCTGTGCCACCCTGATGTATCTGAGCACTCACCCTGTCCTCAGGCTGGCCTACCCCACCCCCACTCCAGGAGACTTCAGGCCAACTCAGTCATTCTCCTTTTCCAGCTCACCCTCTGGGCATCCTTGCCCACGGAATGCGGGGATGCGGGATTTGGCTGGGGGGGAGGGGGACAGCACATCTCCTTTCCTTGTTCCTTCCCTTCTTTCTGTTCACCTTTCTTGGATACTGCGCTCAGCCTCTTCCCCTGGAGATCTCTCTTCAGTTATATTCACCTTCTCCACTCTTCTCTAACAATGAATACAAAGGGACTGAATGGATCTCCCCCAATGGACCCTTTCCATTGTGCTCCCAACTGCCCCCTATGGCTTATTCCTGAAGGAAATGTCTACAAGGGGACATTTAAACCTCACTGAGGGTTCCCCCCCACCAGGCCAGGTCAGGAGGCTGTATTCCCTGAAATGGGCCAGTGGCCTTCTGTGAGGCCTCAACCTCAGAGGAGGTGGCCTCAGGTGGCCTGGTAGTGCAGGTAGCTCTACTGTCAAACGCACACAGGTAGCTCTGGCTCCTTCCTGGACTCTGGGAAGGTTCCCTGTTGCCAGTGTCTTATCTGACCAGTGTCCAGGGCAGTTTATGGCAAACACCAGCCATTTACATTCAGCTTATTAAAAACCATAAAATCGACAGACCAGAAGCTGTGCTGTTACTTTGTGAATACACACATTTAGGCATTTGAATGACAGCACTTCATGCGAAATATGTTTTTACTTTGAAATGCGAGATAGTGAAATAAAAGAAAGTAAAACAAAGGTTTTAACTTTAAAAAAACAGTTCAATAATTGGCAAAGCCCATTTTATAAAAGCAATTCACAGGCAAAAATATTGATGGCAATACTAGTAAAAGGGCCTAATACTGTCTAGACAAATGCAAACGTGGAACAGCCCAGATTTGGAATGAGTGAATTCCTTCTAGAAATGTAATTTCCATTCATATTTGGCCTGGAAACCTAGTTGTTAGTTAACAACCTAAAGAAAATATGATTCCTTGCTGTTTTTGATTTATGAGGATTATTTTAGGACTATCAGATCAATATCAACCAAGATAATCTGACAAAAGTGAAAGCCTGTATCTCCAGGAGCCATTTTTGTTTGAGTTGGAGTCTCACTCCACTGCCCAGGCTGGAGTGCAGTGGCACGCTTACAGCCATCCCAGCGTCAACCTACTGGACTCCAACGATTCTTCTGCCTCAGCCTTTCAAGTAGCCAGAACTATAGGCATGTGCTACCATGCCCAGCTAATTTTTGATTTATTGTAGAGACGAGGTCTCGCCAAGTTGCCCGGGCTGGTCTTGAACCCGCGGACTCAGGCAATCCTCTCGGCTTGGCCTCCCAAAGTGCTGGGATTACAGGCTGAGCCACTGAGCCCAGCCAGGAGCCATTTTCTCTTGAGATCTCACTGTCAGCTGATCAATGATTACAGAATCAACAATGATATCTTTTTTTAAATTTTAAAGATGTGGGGTACCTATTCAGGGTTAGGTACATAAATGGTCATCGTACTGGTAAAGTTTGTGCCTCCCCTTGGTCCCACTTTGCATTTGAGATTGGGTACCCTTATTGATGTTATGTGCCCCCATTCCTCCCATGGCAGTGTCCCACTATTGCCAATACCTTTTTTATAGTATTATGATAAATGTTCGGGGTCCACTTATGAGTGAGAACATGTAGTTCTCAGTTCTTTGTTTCTGCGATAGATCAATGAGTATAGACTCTAAATCCATTCAAGTTGCTGCAAAGTCCCTAATTTTGTCCTTCTTTATAGTTGCATAATTTTCCATTGTGTATATGTACCACATTTTCTTTATCCAGTCCACTTTTGATGGGCGGCACAGTTAGTTCCATGTTTTTGCTATTGTGAATAATGTTGCAGTAAACATGCGTATGCAGGTATCTTTTTTATAGGGTGAGTTAAGTTCCTCTGGGGATATTCCTTGAAGGGGAATTGGTGGGTTGTATGGAAGATTGATTTTTAGATCTTCTAGAAATCACCACACTGTTTTCCACAGAGGTTGTACTAGTTTACACTCCCACCAACAGTGTAGAAGTGTTCTCTTTTTCCCGCATCCTCTCCAGCATCTGTTGAAACAACAGTGATATCTCAGAAACTTCACTTCCTTCCAGACTCAGTCTTGCAGACCACTGATAATTGCACAAAACAGAACAGTGCTTCCCAGTGGGGCAATGGCTCTGTGATGGGAGCAGAGCAGGGGGCTCACAATCTGTAGGGGTAATAAATACCGTATATGATATTTAACAATTGTATGCAGATGCTGCTGGGATGAGTAAAATACAGATTTATTTTAAAGTGTTGCTCTTTTACAATGTTCCATTTCTGATTCAATGGTGTGTCGAGATGGGGTCAGACAGGAATTTCCTGATAGGAAATTGAGAATCACACTATAGAGCTTTCACTTCAAGTCTTTAAATCAACTTATCCATACATCTTAGCTCTAATTTTGTAACTTTTGGTGTATTTTATAACATTAATTGCTATAAAGAGATTTTATTGTGTCCTTGTTAGCATATTTTTGAAAGTACCCAGAACCTCAATAGTTCTGTTTCACCCCAAAGTTGGCTTTTTAGTGAGACTTCTACCTCTTGTCATTTGCTTCTAATTTATACTTTTTCCTACCAAACACTTCAAGATGTGTACAGATAGTCAAAGAAACTAGTACTGAGTTGGTATCAGTGAGGATTATGATCTGGCATTTCAGGTAGGAAAAGGATTCGTTGTGAACATTTTCTCCCTCCCACGGGCTTTTTTCATTGTGCTCCCAACCACCCCCATATAGTTGACTCCTGAAGGAAAGACCAGGTCTTCTTGTGAGATTGTTATACGCAATCTCAGAGTCTACTTCCTATACCTCCCCAGCAGCTTTGTTCAGTTACAAGAGAACTCAATTGTTTAATCTGATGGGTGTGCCACTTGACACAAAGCCTGCGTGAGTTCCTGGAGAGCCATCTCTGCTGAGCCTTTGGTGGTGTGTGACTGTGGTCTTGACAGGGGTGGTAACTGCTTCTGCAAATCCATGCATGAAGGATTAACCTGCTTCTGCAAACCCATGCATGAAGGAGCAAAAAGCAAGATGGAGGCGGCAAGGCATGAGAGCTGTGCTATGACAAAGCATCTCTGGAATCGCTTAAGAAGTTTCCAGCATGGAGCAGCTTAAGATCAGCAGCAGCAACTGCAGAAAGAATGGGAAAAACGCTCTGCTACTGCCAGCAGATCCCCCAGGCAATGCCAGGGTAAAGGGTCTTCTCTTTGAGTCTAACGCAATAAAAAATCTTCCCCAAATAGACTCCTTTTTCCTCTTTGTGATTATTTTAATGTTCCAGTCATTCACGCGCTCTTCTAGGTCTACAGGTAAAGCATCCATCTGGGACTCTCTGCTCCATACCTCTCTAGGACGGGCCTCCATGAATGTGCAGTCCTAGACACTGCATTGGTGGGCAAAGAATGAAGGTTGTCTTGGATATTGTTAAACAACAAGATAACAGGAAATATTTTTTCTTCTGGATGAATACTCCTGCCTTCTCAGAGGTCTTGATGTCCCAACCACTGTTTGATCTCCCTCCTTTCTGGTTTTGAAATGAATGATCCAGATTGGTTTTGAAATGAATGATCCATATGAACATTATGCTCTGCAGAAGGCTGAGTTGGAAGATGACTGGGTCCTGATGCTTCGTTAAATCAAACACATGTTCTGAGCAGTAAAAACATCCTTGGAGACAGTATGTTTACATGTCTAATTTCCAACAACAAAGGAAATTGGAGTGAATTAAAGTGGAGGTCTGATACAGGAAATACACAAGGATATTCTCTGACAGCTCAAAATCATTATTCTCCTGTGTTTCCTGTCACTTCTTCCAACACAGACCCTCCTCGTTTCCAACTTCCTGGACTCCTGTGGACTTTTGATCTTCCTAATGGCAGATCATATACTCCCTCTGGAAGTACCCTTCTGGCCTCTCCAGAGAGGTGTGCTGGGTGTCTGAAACCTGACACCTCTCTGGCTTGTCTCAGAGGAGGGAGCTATGGTCAGCAGCTGCAAAGCCCATCTCTGGAGTCCTTGTAAGTTACAAAACGTTTTCATTTTTCCACAGGAATAGGAAAGAACCTGCAGCAAATCCAGCTGTTACTATTCCTACAGGGATAGGGCTTAACTTTCTATTTTTTCTGCTTGGACAATCCTTTTATATAAAGAGCATTGCCAGTCCAGTCATGTCCCCTCAATTTCAGAAATACATGGGCAATTTGTTCTGTTATGGGCTGTGACAGCAGTTCTACATGTAGAGAGTTTCATTTGTGATTATAAGGTGAAAAACATACATCCAGAGTGGCTCAACTGCTTGCCAAGTGCCCTTAGATTTGCTGCTTTGTTGTTGGGGATATATAAAAATAAGTTATTTTCCAATGATTTTAGATCTTTTCTAAAGTCCACAGAAAAGAGAAATCACAGAAAGACTAGAAAGAGATGAAACTAGCTAATAATTAAGTGGCCGAATTAAATTTATAAACATTTTAGACTTGCCTAAAAAATAATAACATTCTTTTCCTTCAAAATTGAATACTGGGAAACTCATCCAAACTCCTTCCAGATTCAAACTCTGTGCCTCTGGGCTCAGCCTCTGCTCACTCCAGAGTGAAGAATTCTTCCTTCCTTAAGAAATCTTCTGCCAGGCAAATCCCTTGGGTCCCCTCCTGTCCCCTCCCGTTGCGGGAGCTATTCTGTTCTGTCAATAAATCCTGTTTCTAAAATTAAAAAAAAAACAACACAAGAGTTCTTCTGCCAACCGATGTGGAATATAGAGATAAGATTTACCCTCCAATTTGAAACAACTAGAAAACCAGACAAAATATATACCACACTTGTATTCAAGACATTGGGCAATGAAAGGTGGTAATCCCAAACCGGGCTCGGTGGCTCAGCCTGTAATCCCACGCCTTTGGGAGGCTAAGGTGAGTGGATTGCCTGAGCCCGCGGGTACGAGACCCACCTGGGCAGGCGAGACCTCATCTCTACAATAAAATAAAAAAATCAGCTGGGCGTGGTAGCGCGCGCCTGTAATTCTGGCTACTCGGAAGGCTGAGGCGGAAGGATTGCCGGAGCCCAGCAGGTGGAGGCTGCGGTGGCCGGGAGAGGCCGCTGCACTCCAGTCTGGGCGACAGAGTGAGACTCCAACTCAAAAAATAAAAAAAGAAAGATGGTGATCCCTGAGAAATAGGCAACAATGAGGTGAGAAGGCCTCTGATTGCCCCCAGCTCACTGCCTAGAGAGAGTTTTCAGGATGTAGGACAAGAGGAGGAGAATCCCAGAGGGAGCCTGGTGAACATCCTGGGTGAAGAGGTGGGAACTGAGGGTTCAGGGAGACCAGGGTGGCTGAAGCTCACAGCACAGAGACTAGAGAGGAGAGAGCCCCACAGAGAGAAGTTTAGAGCTCAGGAGAGGGTCAGAGAATTGATTAGCTCACACATGTGAGAAAAATGAAGCAATCAAGAGAAAAAACGCCCAAAAGGATTAGAAAAGATGGTAGGTGGAGTTCATGTAGGATGAGTGATTTTGCTGCTCCACCAGTCAGACAAAAAGTTTCTAATTCTGGGGCATTGGATAGAATACTCAGAAGAGTCTTGCCTCAGTTATTTGTCAGGAAAATAAAACAGCAAGTCCAGGCCGGGCACGGTGGCTCAAGCCTGTAATTCCAGCACTTTGGGAGGCTGAAATAAAAGGACTGCCTGACTCACAGGTTCAAGGCCAGCTTAGGCAACTTCATGAGACCTCATCTCTACAGTAAATCAAAAAATTAGCCAGGCATGTTAGCACACACCTGTAGTTCTGGCTACTTGGAAGACTGAGATGGAAGGATCACCTGAGCCCAGCAGGTTGACGCTGGGGTGGCCGTGAGTGTGCCACTGCACTCCAGCTTGGGCGACGGAGTGAAACTCCAACTAAAACAAAAACAACTAGGCCAAATTATAGGTAGCCTGCAAGAAACACACTTTAAATAGAAGTACACAAATGGGTTATAAGTAAAAGACTAGAAAAAATATCATGCTGACACTAATTTAAAAATGCTGACTACATTAATATCAAACAAAATTCATTTTAGAAGAAAGAATATTACCAGAGATAAAGAAGGCAATTTCATAATGGGAAAGGGTCAAATGATGAAGAGGATATGAAATCCTACATGTTTATGAACTTAATAACAGAGTTTCAAAATACACGAAGAAAAACTAATAGAACTGCAAGAAGAAATAGATAAATCCAAAATTATGCTCAGGGATTTCAGTATCCACCCCCCCCCCAATAATATAGAACAAGTAGAAAGAAAACAAGGAAAGCTATAGGAGACTTGAACAAAACTATCAACCCAATTGATCTTCTTGCCAGTTGTAGAATGTGCCATCCCCAAACAGCAGCACATATGTTATTTGTAGAGTACACAGAACATTTACCAAGAAAATTACCATTTTCTTATTCATAAAATAATCTTAATGAATGATAAAGCATTCAATGAATAGAAAACATGGAATTAAATTAGAATCAATAAAGAAACTTACTTGAACAATCACAACTATTTAAAAAATTAGTAACACACTTTAAAATAACCAATTGTTCAAGAAGAAATAAAAAGGGAAATTAAAAAGTACTTCCAACTGAGTAAAAATCAAGACATGGCACATTCAAATTTATGGGATGCAGATTAAACAGCATTTGTAGATAAAATTATAGCAAGGAAATATCTATATTAAAAAAGAGGAGTGGTCTCAAATCAAGGATCTCAGCTCTACCTTAAGAAACTAAAGAAAAAAGAGAGCAAATTAAACCCCAAATAAGCACAAGTCAGGAAATAGTTGAAATTGGGGCACAAGTCAATTAAATCAAAATAGAAAAACAGTGCTGAAATCAATAAGATAAAAAGCTAATTATTTAAGAAGATCAATAAAACTGATAAACTCTAGTCAGCCTGATAAGAAAAAAATAAAACACATAAATTTCTAATATCAGAAACAAGAGAGGTGAGTGACACCACTACAATATCTACAGATATTAAAAGGATAGTTATAGAATATTATGAACAACTTTATGCCAATAAATTTGACAACTTAGATGAAATGAACAAATTCCTTGAAAGATACAAATTGCTAAAACTATTCAAGAACAACTAGATAACCTGAAAAGCCCTATGTTTTTTACATACATTAAATTTTTAGTTTAAAACTTTCCCTCAAAGGAAACTCCAGATGCAGATGCTTGACTGGTAAATTATATCAAAAATTTAAGGAATAAATAATGCTAGAGCTTCACAAACTGTTTCAAAAATTATAGAGAAGGGAATACTTTCAAACTCATTCTATGAGACTAAAATTTTCCTGATAATAAAATCAGACAAAAACATTTCAAGAAAAATATAGACAAATATTTCTCATGAACATCATCAGTGCAACAATATTTAACAGAATTGTGGCAATTTGAATCTGATAATTTATAAACAATATATATAGAGAATCACAGACATTGTGATCAAATGTGTTTTATTTCAGGAATGCAAGGCTGGTTTAACATTCAAAAATTGTTTTATTTGCTTCACCATATTAATAAACTATTAATGAAAATCCATATGATACTCTGAATAAGTGCAGGAAAAAATTAGAAAAAAAACACTTAAAAAAAAAAACTCAGCAAACTAGGAATAGATAGGAACTTTCTCAACTAGGCAAAGAACATCTAAGAAAAGTGTATAGCTAACATCACACTTAATGGTGAAAGACTAAATTCTTTCTCCTTAAGATTAAGAATAAGGCCATGCGTGGTGGCTCAGCCTGCAATCCCAGCACTTTGGGAGGCTGAGGTGAATGGATTGCCTGAGCCTGTGGATTTGAGACCAGCCCAGGCAACTTGGCTAGACCTCATCTCTACAATAAATCAAAAATTAGCTGGGTGTGGCACATACCTGTAGTTCCAACTACTTAGAAGGCTGAGGTGGAAGGATCACTGAAGCCCAGCAGGTAGAAACTGAGGTGGCAGTGAGTGTGCCACTGCACTGCATGACCATCCTTCTCTTATTCCTAATCTTTTTAAAATAAGATTAGGAATAAGACAAGGATGTCTGCTGACAACACTTCTCTTCAACATTGTATTGGTGGTACTAGCCAGTGTAATAAGGAAAGAAAAAGAACTAAAACAAACAGATTTAAGAGAAAAATGTAAAAAAATCTGATGCAGTTCACAAAAATCCACTAGAAATAAGTGAGTTTAGTAAAACTGCAAATACAAAATTAATATATACAAGTTAATCATGTTTCTATATATATTAGAAATGAACAACTGAAAATTGAAATTAATAAACCAATATAAATTACAATTGCATCATTAAATACTTAGAAATAAATTTGACAATACATGTACAAACCTTCACATCAAAAATTGCAAAGCAGGCCAGGCTCAGTGGCTCAGCCTGTAATCCTGCACTTTGGGAGGCCGAGGTGAGTGAATTGCCTGAGTCCGTGGGTTCGAGACCAGCCTGGGCAACTTGGCAAGACAATAAATCAAAAAAATTAGCCGGGTGTGGTAGCGCATGCCTGTAATTCCGGCTACTCAGAAGGCTGAGGTGGAAGGATCGCCGGAGCCCAGCAAGTCAAGGCTGCGGTGGCCGGGAGCGGCCACTGCACTCTAGTCTGGGCGACTGAGTGAGACTCCAACTCAAAAAAAAAAATTACAAAGCATTACGAGGAGGACATTTTAAAAGGAAAGTTATACTGAGCTCATGAATTTGAAAAGTTCAATATTAATATATCAATTCTCCCTAATTTAATCAATGCAACTTCAATTAAAATTCCATGAAGATTTTTTTGTTAGAAATTCGCAAAAATGCATATGGAAATTCAAAGGACATAGAATAGCTAAAATATTTTGGAAAAGAGGAACAAAGTGGAGGTTTGCATTATCTGACTTCAAGACTTATTTACAAAGTATACAATATTTAAGACTGTGGTACTGGTGAAAAGATAGATAGAGGCAGTGGAACAGAGAATAGATAGTTTATAAATAGACTAACACATGTATGGACAACTGATTTTGACAAAGTCTCAATGACAATTTAACAGAGTCTTTTCAAAAAATATTGCGAGAAAAACTGGATATCTAAATGGAAAAAAGTGAACTTCATACCATATATAAAAATCAACTCAAATTGAATTATAAACCTAAATGTACCGCCAAAAACGATAACACTCCTAGAAGAAACACAGAAGAAAAATCTTTGTGATGTCAGGTTAGGCAATCATTTCTTATTTATAACACCAAATAAATTACATAAAAGAACAAATTGATAAATTAGGCCTCATCAAAATTTAAAACTTCTGCTTTTCCACAAACACTGTTAAGAAAATTAAAAGACAAGCTACATACCAAGAGAAAATTTCTGTAAATCATATGGATGACAAAGGACTTGTAATCAGGCCATATAAGGGACATTCAAAACCCAAAAATAAGAAAACAAATGCTCAAAAATAGGCAAAAATTTTTAAAAGACACTTCACCAAAAAAAAAAAATATGAATGGCAAATAAGCACATGAAAAGATGCTCAACATCATTATTCATTAAGGAAATGAAAATTAAAGTAACCATGAGATACCACTACATGTCTATTAGAATGACAAAAATTAAAAAGACTTGACCATACTAAGTTCAGTATTGGCAAACATATGAAGGAATGGAACTCTTACCCACTGCTGGTGGCAATAAAGCTGTTAAAACCATTGATCACTGTGCTGAAGCTTAATGGCTGGCATTCTGACACAATGCTCCAAATCTCTTAATTCTTTGCAACCATTTTAGAAAGAAAATGGCCCTTAAGCATTAATGATGACATAGTCACTAGATTATTCTGTGGTTTTATAAATATTAGTCCAAATACCCTGTGAGTCACTTTTAGGACTGCCATCCTATGGAAGTCTTAAAGCAAGGCAATGGTTGTGCACTTTGCTCTACTCATAGAGTGAAGAATAAATGAGTGAGCTGAGAGGTGAGTTGTAGGGAAGGTTGGGCTAAGTGATCCCAAAAGTGAGGATGGTCTTTTTATTGGATGTCATTTATTCAGTAACCCATGACCATCTATAGGATTTGTGCAGTGGGTGTGTCTGTGGAATTGAGCCTTCTCAACAGGAATGCCTACCTGCTCCTATGTCAACCAAGGAGCATTCCTGGCAGACAACACGTAATCGAACAGTTCAGAAACCTGGTGGATATGCCTGATACCAGGGAGGGTTGGCTGTGGGTTCCCTCCAATAGGTCTTTCCTCTGAGCCAACCAGGCAGCTCACAAGTTCTTGTCATGGTTATTGTCACATATGGGCTAAGGTTAAAAGGAATAAATGAATGTCTATAAATCCATTGTCATTGGTGAAGAAATGGATGTGTGCACTGTTTGGAACTCACCTCAGTTTTCCCATGACTTTTCTGGTTTTAGCAGTGCAGGTCTCTTGTTCCCCAGAGTCCCTCAGTCCAGGATGAATATAATGTTTGTTATCCATCCTAGGACACTCTGCATTTACAGGGATCTCCCTGCATAAGAAAAGCTCAGGAGAGGCTGGGCATGGTGGCTCACGCCTGCAATTCCTCTTTGGGAGGCCAAGGTGAGAGGATTGCCTGAGCTCAGGAATTCGAGATCAGCCTGGGCAACACGGTGAGACCTTGTCTCTACAATAAAGTAAAAAGAAAAAAGAAAAAAAATACCAGCATGGTGGTGCACGCCTGCAGTTCTAGCTACTTGGAAGGCTGAGGCAGAAGGATCACCTGAGCCTAGCAGATCGAGGCTGAAGTAGCCATGATCATGCCACTGCAGTCTATCGTGTGTGACAGAGTGAGACTCCGACTCAAATAAAAAAGTCCCATAACAAAAAGTTCAGAAAGCACCCGTATTTGGGATCAGCAGAACCACAGGGCAGAAAACGCGCTAATGAAGTTGTGGGGAGAGCTCAAACCTAGGACCCAGTGTAGACTCCTGTGCTTCCTGGAAGAAAAGTGTTAAATAACAGACAGATAGCATCCAGTGTGACAATGAAAACGGTTGCGGAAACTCTTTCAGCTGAGGATTCAGAATGTAATGAAAACAAGCCTTCCCTAGACCCTAATTTGCCATTCTCTTCCTTCCTTTACTCTGAAAAGAGATAAAGACCTGGGGTTTCCTCTCCCCAAGACATTTACTCTCCCTACCAATGGCATTGCTGGTCTCTGGACTCTCCTTTTGAGATGACCTCTACAGTGGGGAGGTGGTGATTGGAATGTCATTATTGATAATGCACAATAAAAAGTTCTGACAAAAGTCATCTCTGCTTGGCATTGACTTCCGTCCTCTTAGAAGTCTTTCTTACAATGTGCGTGTTTTAAAAAGTGAATGTTCCTATTACTGGCTTTGCTCATAGACACCATGATGCGGTGGTTAAGAGATGTCTCTGAGCCAAACTGCTGGCTCAGATGCTTAGGAACCTTGTGCTCTTGGGCAAGGTTTTTAGCCTCTCTGTGCCTGGATTTCCTCTTCTAAAATGGAGACAATAACAGGACCTGTTTTGTGGGATTGTTAGAGGATTTAGTTCATATTTGTAACGTGCTTAGAAGCATAGCTGGCATACAACGAGCCCTGCATAGGCATTCGTTAAATTCAAGACATCGTTTTTAGGAGCAGCCTGAAGCAAACACGGCAGGGGCATCCTTCTTCCTTCTAATTGCTGTGGTACCTTTCAGCTTTTGGTGCTCTTCCAAAGTTTCATGAAGCCAATGTGTCTTATGGAAACATGAGGTCTTATGGAAACTGCCTCCCTGGCAACAGAGCCCAATGTCTGCCAGTCTCCAGCGGGAATGGCATCTGCCTGTGTGAATGGCATCTGCTTCGTTTTTAGAAAGAGCTCTAAACCAATTGATGACTCAGTTATATTCTAATGTTGAAACTGTTAATTAAACTACATTAGACCTGAGGTTGCCTCCATTTGGGGTTCCATGTAACAAGCTGCAATCTAACTCAGTACATACATGAACTGATAGCCTCACTTAGGAGTAAGATTTTGCAACAAAAAACTGAGGCTCAGCCAATCACAGCAGCCAAGCTTCAGCCAACCATGACTACTGATCAGATGCTGATCAGAAGACAGAGGCTGAGCTGCAACCAACAGCTGACTCTGAACCTCACTTCTGTGTTCTGTCCGTAAATGCTGCCTGTACTCAGGGCTGCCCTCTTTGCAAATTATTCTTTGCTCAATTAAAATGAATTAAATTTAATTTATCCAAAGTTTTATTTCAACAAAACTTTAATTGAGGGCGTTGTACAGTCAGTGACAATGTTTAAAACATTCCCAGACTTGAAAAAGTATTGCAAAAATAAACAAAAACATAAGAAGAAAAATGTCACTATTCTTCACTAGTATTTGCTGACTCCACACAGGGCTTCTTCCTGGGGACATTGCTTCCCAAGGCAGCAGCTCCTCTGAGCTGTGCGAAAGACAGCCACAGGGCTTGAAGAGGCAGTAAAGTGAATAGAGACAGGTGTTTCCAACTTTCCATATCTAGACATCAACTTAAAAATTTTGTACGTGGCCATTGCTTTGTTAAACTCTGCTGTGTCCACATGGCTCGTTGAGCTATGTCCACCAAGTTTCCTAGCTTTGGCTCCCTTCCCTACCTTGGAGAGGTAAATCTCCTCTCTCTCTATCTCCCTCCCTCCCTCTTTCTCTCTCTCACTACTTTCTAAATAAATTCTATTTTCCAAGAAAAAAATGGTGACATTTTCTCCTTTCTCTCTCCTTTTTCTCTCTCTAATTGCTTTCTAAATAAGCGCATTTTCCAGTTAAAAAGGTGACACATTTCAGGATGCAGAACAGAAGAAAGGCTCTTGGGCACAGTAAAAGGAGATAAAAAATGTTCTGTATGCACTACATAGCCAGTACTGCAGCTCTGCAGGGGGGGTAGGAAGAAGAAACTTCCAGCTTTGCAGGAAACCGCATGGCTTCAGACTCTACTGCACCAGGGCTGGGGAGCCAGCTACCTGCATGGCCTCTCCTGAAACTTGTTCTGGGTTCAGGGGAGAAGGTCAGTCCTCACTTGCCCCTGGTCCCTTAGACAATCGTAATGACAGCAGAAAAGCACCCTTGCTGCAGCTCCAGGACATGCAATGTTTCTGCTCAAATAATAGGAAAGCACGTCTGTGGGAGGTGAACCTCAAAGCAACAGGCTGTGGTTCCAGCTTTTGCTGCTTCCACAGGGATTTGGTTAGTGTAGCTACACTTCTGTAGGTGCTGCTCTGAGCCAAGAAACACGTGTCCCAATTCCAGCTTCCAACACAAACTTCCTTAGCTTTGTCCTCTCCCAGCTGAGCATTCTTGTCTCAGCAGATGCTGGCCTCAAGGTCCCAGGCATTTTCCTCCAGCAAAATTACTCAGAAAACATAAAAGGCTGATGCTTTCTGACTTGCTCTGTCAAAACAGGGTCTTTGTATCTCCCCAAAGGACCCAGCGTCCACCTTTTCCCCCACAAAGCACAGTCCCTTCCTATGGCCAGTCACTCTCATCCACAGTTGCTGGTTGGGAGCTCGCGCCAGGATCTGTTCAGATGCTCTGAACACCTTTCACAAGCCAGGACTTTCACATGCCAGGTTGCTCCTGAGAAGAACCTCCAAAGAGCAGTTTACAGAAAAGGAAAGGCTGGTCAATAAATATTAAACTTTTGTTTAAGATTATGTTACCAGTCCATTACTTGCTTTCTGTGCAGGAAAATAATGTCATACTTGGTTTTTATTAGTAGTGTTCTAGAAAAAAAAAATAGGTTGAAATGAGATTAATATTGTGCATCTTATCCTGCTTCATCGCCTGCCAAAACTGTAACAATAATAGAAAATAAAGGTGGCCACAGCTTTGTGATAGAAAAATTTTCTCTACATATGCAACAATATTTAAGAGATAATAATACTGTGTTGATATATACAATATTTGGTTTTTACCTTTTCTCATTTAACCTTTATACTTATTCTATGACATTGAAAGAACAGACACAATCATCTTTGCCTTGTGAAAGTGACTCATCCAAAGCCACATGAGGTCGCAGTGTCAGAGCCAAAACAATTTGGTTCTCCTGGATCCTAGACCAGTTTGTGTTTATTTGGGCCCAGACAGGGGTCTCTCAACCTCTGAGTCTGGCCCCTCCCTGCCAGTGTGACATGGGGGGGCTCGATCTTCACCCAGAGGGAAAGTAGCCTCATAGCACAATGGGGGTGATGGGTGGATCAGTGTTAAGCTGTAAGACATGAACAATACCAGTGATACTCACAAGGTATGTTTGTCCCAATTACCTAGGAAATTGTACCTAGTTAACCACAGATGATTATTAACAGTCAATGTCAGCCTGGCATGATGGCTCAAGCCTATAATCCCAGCACTTTGGGAGGCTGAGGTGAGGGGATTGCCTGAGCCCATGGGTTCGAGAACAGCCTGGGTAACTTGGTGAGAACTCATCTCTACAATAAATAAAAAATAATCCGGGTGTGGTAGTGTGAGCCTGTAGTTCCTGCTACTCGGAGGGCTGAGGCAGGAGGATCGCCTAAGCCCAGTAGGTTGACACTGGGGTGGCCGTGAGTGTGCCACTGCACTCTAGCCTAGGCAACGGAGTGAGAATCCAGTTTAAAAAAAAAAAAAAAAACCAATCAAGGCCAATGCTGCCCTGAATAACAGAGAGTAGGACTGACTTCAAACTGAAGCAGGAGCTCAGTGGAGGAGGGAATAGAAAAGGAAAATGGCAGTGCCTCCAAGGAAAAGGGGTCTAAAAGCAACGGAGCCAAGAGCAGTCATAAAAACTGTGCTCACCCTTCCCTAGATGGGGTCTTCCTGGTCTATTTCAGATGAGACAGTTCTTTAGGTGAGGGACTGAGCCTGAACCCTTGGGTATCAAGCATCACTGCAGCTTCCATGGAGAGAAAGGACTTCCACTGCCCACAGGAAGCAACATAAGGTTTATAACGCTGCTGCACTTAGTGTAAGTCAGGGCCTCTGCTGGGTGTAAAATACAGATCACACATGGGTGGGTATGTCTCACATTATGGAGTTAGTATGATCCTCAGAAGGGAATTTTATCTAGTGTTATAAACCATTCTTAATACAATCCTAAATAATAATTACACTTTTAAATATGGAATAATACTTTAAGATTAAATTTTAAGTAAAAATGGGAACTTCCCCTGGGAAAATCTCAATAATGCTTTAAAATAGCAAATAGGGACCAACCTGAGCACCTGGCGAGACCTTGTCTCTACAATAAATAAAAAATTAGCTAGGTGCGGTGGTGTGTGCCTGTAGTTATGGCTACTTGGAAGGCTGAGGTGGAAGGATCACCAGAGCCCAGCAGGTTGGCACTGGGGTGACTGGGAGTGTGTCACTGTTCTCCAGCCTGGGCAACAGAGTGAGACTCCAACTCAAAAAGTTTAAAAAAAAAAAGTAAATAGGAAGATGATCGCACTCAAGCCAAGATTGTTTTCTGATTTGAAACAATAATGTAAAGGTCTCTAGAAGAAACGAGAATTCCTGGAAAAGACCCTCATCTTCTCTCCATTCCTGCCCTGCCTGAGGATCCCATACAAACCAGGACTCAGCCCCTGCACAGCTGGGGGCTGCAACTTTGGAAGTGGACAGATCAATGCAAGGAAGAGGGCAGGAGCATGTGCTCAGCAAGTGCGCGATCTAGATGCACCCAGAGGTGAGACCATGTGTGCCGCAGGACAGCGAGGGGGCTCGCAGGGGCTGGTGCTGGGATCTGAGGCCTATCTGATTGCAGAATCCCAGGACGCTGGTGGTCAGCCAGACCCGTGATTCTCAAATGTGTCTTTGGCAAGGGGAATACACTGCTCAAAAGAACGCTCATGTGCGTCCCATTACTTAAATCAGATACAAAGAGAACTGCCTCTGGCCAAGGAGGGAGAAGCAGATGCCACCCGCATCCTGTCCTGGATCTGAAGGCCCCTTCCAGTGCCAGGGGTCATACTTTGAAAATCACTAATCCAACTCCTGCTTTTACAGACTTGAAAGCTGGGCCTAGAGCAGCTAAATGCCTTGCCCAAGGCCCTTGGGATGGTTACGTGACAAAGCCAGGGCACCTGTCCTCAACCCTTCTTCAGGCAGGGAGACATATGGAGGTTAAGAGCCTACAGTATGGTGGTGGAGTGCCCAGAACGAATTCCTTGCCATGCCACTTACTAGCTGTGTGACTGTGGACAAGTTACCCAGTCCCTCTGAGTCTCAATGTTTCCACAGGTAGAGGGGAGATGCTCATAGCATACCTGTCTCCGTAAAAGGACTTTACTACTGCCTCCGTAGGTTGCTGAGTTCTGAGTGAGGTACTGGGTGTGAGGCATTCTGCACAGCACCCAATAAGCAGTCAGCATGGGGGTGAGCTAGTGCTGCGTGTGACTCAGTTTCCTGCTTGGCAATGGTAGCTCTTGATAAGGGATTTCTTTATCACAGTGCTCATCACAGCTTCACTGAAACTTTCCCAGATGATCCAGGTAGAATTCACGGAATTTTCTCTTGACCCTATATTGTGTAGGTTACTCACATTGTTGGTTTGGTTATTTATTGCTATATAACAAACCATCCTGTAACATAGTGGCTCAAAAGCACAGTATTCTTATTGCCTGCGATTCTGGACTTCAGCAGGGATGGCTCATCTTTTTCCCACGTGGAGTCAACTGGGGTGGCTCAGTCCTCATCTGCGTGGCTTCTCTCTTCTCACGTGACCTCACCCTTCAGTGACCTCTGAGAGGGCAGATATGACAGCTGTGAGACCTCCTAAGATTCCAGCTCAGAGGTAGCACATTATCACTTCTGCCGCAGCCTGAGGACCTAGCCTGTTGGTCACACAAGTCTGGGGAGCCCAGTTTCAAGGGGAGAGGAAATTAATTCCACCTCTTGATGTTCAAGCTGCACGTGAGCACACCATGGAGAACACTGCTGGTGCCCGTCCTGCACACACGTAACCATGTTGCTCTTGTAGCCTTTATTTCACTGGATCATTCTGCATGCCTTTCCCCTCATGCATGCACGTGTACTCCCCTCTTAATGACTGTGTCACAGCGTGTTTATCCATATGTCTTCAGGATATAACACACAGGCTGACATGCTTAATATATGCTGACTGAATTAACGATTAAGAAAATGGATGCATCTCGGGTTTTTACCTTAATTTTACCAGAACAAGAACAGAATACTCATTTAAAAGAAAAACAAAAATCTTTAAAGTCACATCAAGGACTGAAAACATCAGGTTTTCTTTCCTTTTTTTTTGACTTTCCCACCTGGACTTCTCTCTCTGCCCTTATTTTTAGTCTTTGGGTACTATCAAAACTGTCAAGAGCAGTTTTGAGAGGATTTCACAAGAAAACATGTGCATGCTTCCACCAGACTGCAGACGAAAGAGGCTCCAGGGCGAATAAAGGAATCAGGACTTTGGGGAAGGTGTGGACAGTCCTTGGAAGAGGTTGAGGTGGGCTTGGTATATATATGTGTGTACATATATGTATATATATATACATATACATATATATATACATATACATATATATATATACACATAACATAACTGAAAGTTTAAAAAGTATACACCTTTGAAGCAAAGCAAAGTTTACAGTAGAAGTCAATCCTTACGACATCTCCCAGGAAATCTGCCCTGTAACTTCCGGACAATATTCTTGCCTCAAACCTTGGTACATAGAACCTTCTCTATGTAAAGATCTATAAAGCAGACCCTGGGTGGCATAACGAGGCTTTGTTTTTGTCTTTGCATCCAGGCTAAACAATGTGCAGTCCTGTGCAAGCCAAACTGTCCAGAAAGAGATTCCAAGGGTCAGAAACAGTGTGTCCGGAGAAGCTGGCGAGGAAGCTGAACTCATCAGAGTGACTTCACATGTTCCCCACTCTGAGGGAAAGGCCCAGCAGCCAAACACAAGCAAGGGGCCCTGCTCTGTTTTGGTGGCAGGGTATCCTGCAGCTGCGTCCTGACCTGGCCAGGGATTCAAACAGCAAGGGAGGCAGTGTGGGGGAGGAGAGCAGGGCCAACAAACTTTCCATTTTACAGTAAGCTTGGAAAAAGACAAATCCCTAAACTGTCACTGCAGTTCCACCCCAGCCATGTGGACACTCAGGGGAGGCCCGATGCCAGGACCATTTGTCAAGAGTATTAGGTTTCAAACAGGAATCTTAATAGTCACTATTAAAGCCTTGCAAACTTCAGGAAGGAGCAAGGACTCTGCTGGAAGCTAGGCCGAGGCACATTTTTTAAAAAATTACTTTTCCTCCCTAGATTGGGGAAGTTCTTTGTCCTGTGAGTGGTGCCATGGTGCCTTGGGGACTGGCAGACTCCAAATTAACCATGTTAATCCCACTCTTGAAGACACAAAAAAGTAGAAGGCTGGGAGGGACTGGAAGGGGGCTTCTTGGTTACCTGTAGGGAATGATGGCTTAAACCCAGTAGACAGAGCAGGCAGAACAAGCTTTGGAATCTGGCCCAGACGAGACGTCAAACCTAGTGGCTGTCATTTACCAACCATCTCCCCTTGGAGGCTTGACTTGTCCTCTCTGAGCCTGTAAGTTTTCCCATCTGCAGAACAGAGGTCATAAAACCTACCTCACAGGACTGTGGGGAGGATCCTATTCCTCAGCATGAGGCTAGGGCATAATAATAAGAGCTCTTAGGAGTTACTTAAGAACATGTGAACCAACGCCACACCTGTGTTCCTGCTCTTCCTACAACTCTCCCACCATTAAAGCTCATTGACATACATTTCTTTTCTATAACCGTGCAGAGCAAAGAGATCGTGTTAAATAGGGAGGACATTTGAGTTTGTGGGTTTAGACTTCATGAGAATCAGACTAGCAATTATAAAATGCCAGATGCTTTATTTTCATGTGCTAAATGGAAACTTTTTTTTTTAAATTAGAGTCTCACTTCATTGCCCAGGCTAGAGAGCAGTGGCACGCTCATGGCCACCCCAGCGTTGACCTGCTGGGCTCAGGCGATCCTTCCGCCTCAGCCTTCCAAGTAGCCAGAACTACAGGTGCACGCTACCACACCTGGCTAATCTTTTGATTTATTGTAGATGAAGTCTTGCCAAGTTGCCAAGGCTGGTCTTGAACCTGTGGGCTCAGATAATCCTCTCACCTTGGAATCCCAAACTGCTGAGATTACAGGTTGAGCCATTAAGCCCAGCTGGAAACTTCTTAAAAGAAGGTTCCAGCCGGGCTCGGTGGCTCAGCCTGTAATCCCGCACCTTTGGGAGGCTGAGGTGAGTGGATTGCCTGAGCCCGTGGGTTTGAGACCCGCCTGGGCATCGAGACCTCATCTCTACAATAAATCAAAAAATCAGCCGGGCGTGGTAGTGCACTCCTGTAATTCCGGCTACTAGGAAGGCTGAGGCGGAAGGATTGCCGGGGCCCAGCAGGCGAGGCTGAGGTGGTTGGGAGCGGCCACTGCACTCTAGTCTGGGTGACTGAGTGAGACTACAACTCAAAAAAAAAAAAAAAAAAGAAAGTTCTTTGCTCCAAGAGTAACTGTGTTCATGTAGAGGAACAATCTCTAGGTAGGTTTAGCTTTAAAAGACATTAACATCCACTGTTCAAGTGAGGAGCTCAAGGGCCATCTAGTTCATAATTGTGTGATAAAACTTGTTTTAAGTGTAGGTTGAAGCTTATTTTAAATGTATATTGAAACTTGTTTTTAAAACTCAGATGTATGCTTGCTTTCCCACCCAAGCCCAGTAGTATACTTTTGGTAAACAAGTTCACATACCAAAAGAAAACCGCAGAGTCACGGTGCAGACCCTCTGGCCCCATTTCCTGCTCCACTCCCCTAGTAATCTCACATTCCAGATGTCCCAACCGATTCCACCCAGCCCGCCTGACCGTTGATGGTCAGCCATGACCCGCGACCATACAAACCAACCAATCCCAAATGCCCCCGTACCCAGTAGGAGAAATTACCCAATCATGTGCAAACAAGTTTAAAGTTCTTTCCCCTCCCTTGTAACTGTGTATATAAGCTGCTTGCTGCTCTGGGTCGGGGCTCTCGTTCCTGTACCTCTGCGCCGATTACAGACGTGAGCCCAGACTTGAGCCTGAATAAAGACCCTCGTGTGATTTGCATCGGAGCTGGCTCTTTGGTGGTCTCTTGGATTCAGGATTTGGATACAACACAAGCATTTTTTTTTTTCTTTGCAAGTGAACTTTTGGAGTTTCAGTAGAATGAGTCTGAAAGTGCCCAGAGAAGTAATTGAAGAGGAATCTTCTGAAAGCCTCACAATTTTGCATCTCTCCACCCAGTAACTTTTAAGAGTGTGAACTATCTATAATTTCTCTTTTATAGGAGAATAAACAATAATTGCTTTGTAATAAGAAGAAATGAAGCTCGAATTTAACTGATATAGAAACAAATATTCCCAATTTTGAGAGAGATCTTACAGAAAAACGAGGGCACATTTTGTGTTCTAAATTTTGGCTAATTCAATGTACTTTGCCAGTCAGGGGGGCTCAGACCTACTCAGACTTGCTCTGATTCTTGGGTTTCCTTGTCCTTGAAGAGTTTAGGTTCTGAACTTGGAGAAAATCAGGTGCATGACAAGTTATTCATCACCTCTGCACATAGGAATCCTGATCCTGCTTAACTTGCCAACCCTGAGACAACAGTAGGGGTCCAGGGCCTCCCAGGCCCACTCCATTGGTGAGGTAAGGTTTTGTTTGATTTGATGCTTTCAGCAGAAGAATCAGGAAGACCTTCTTTTATCCTAGCTCTATCTATGGGTACAACTAGATTCTAGACTCCAGAATGAAGTTGACCTCAGTTCCTTCATTTTGGTTACCTAATTTGGGAACAAATGCAATTTTGGAGGATGAAAATTAGAGGCAAATTCTTCATGGCATTATAAGAGAAAGCGAAATATTGGATGGATCCACAAAAAGTGAAATAATAGATAAACAGACTAATTCTCTGAAGAGCTGTTTGAATTCCAAGGCAACTCATCTACCACTGTTGAAGAATAAGGTCAAAACTCAATTCTGTTAAACCTTCTGCTAATGTTTTCTTGGTGATCTGATGGGAATTACATCACAAAGAGGAGAAATCTGATAAACAAAAGCTGACAAGCAGCAAGTCATGTGTTTTTAGGGGACACCAATTCCCAGAAAATACTAAAGAAGAGAAGTTGTTCTGTAAAGAATGTGGGCTGCAGTCTCTTGTTTTAGCCAGGGTCAGCCACTTACTCAAAAGGTCAAAGTCAGATGTAAAAGTCCAGCTTTTAAGACTGGTCATTTTCTCATGGTCAATATCATTAAAAGGATATACATTCTTTGTCTGAGGTAAAGGCTTCTCAGGGTCAACTTGGTTCCCAAAGGAAGAAGATGAGCAAATCAAATGAAATTCTTTCTTCTCTCATTTAAAGAGGTAATCCTAATTCACCATGTAACTAGCCAGGTGACAGGAGACAGGAATTGATATCCCCAGGGTATAACCAAAACGGCATTTTTTCCCTTCTTTTGCAAAACTTGAGAAGTTTGCTCAAGCCCTTGCTTCCAAATATAGCAGCTCCTGTTCTCATTCAATTGTTGGCAAAAGGTACTCAAGAGGTTTTAGCTTTGTTCAAGAAGGCTTTGGGACTTGGGAAAATATGTTGAGAAATAGAAAATGTCATGCAAAAGTGCAGATTCAGCCCAATTCAGAATGTAATTACTTCCATTCTCTTTTGTTGCTCATTGTTTTGGGAGCTGCGTACTTCACATGGAAAACAATAATCAATTTCTAGTAGCACAGGGGTATATCTAGAAGCTAGGTATATCTTCAAAATCGTCTTGTTGAGTGCTACACTTATGTGTATTTCTAAATATATATTATGTTTCAATTCTAAAAGCTAATAAAAATGTCATGTTTTTCAAAAGCCATCAACCATTCATTATTTATACACACAAGTGTGTGTGATGTTATTGACTTGACCCATATCAGAAACCTCATTCTAGAGTATACAAGTTTTTTTCCTGTTATATTGTAATTCTCTTTGTCATATATTTAAAAGTCTCCTTTCACATGGTTGTATAATTAATTATAACTTTACACCATGTCTTCAAAAACACAGTTCTGATAAAACCATTTCAAGATTTAAAAACTTTCTTTGGACCAGGCACAGTGGCTCAGTCTGTAATCCCAGCACTTTGGGAGGCCGAGGCTAGAGGATTGCCTGAGCCTGGGGCTTTAAGACCAGCCTGAGCAACTTGGTGAGACCTCATCTCTATAATAAATCACAAACTAGCTGAGCGTGGAGTTCCAGCTACTTGGAAGGCTGAGGCGGAAGAATTGCCTAAGCCCAGCAGGTTGAGGCTGTGGTGACCGCAATCCAGCTTGGGCAACAAGAGTGAGACTACAACTCAAAAAACAAAACAAAACAAAACAAAAAAAACTTTCTCTGAGGTTCCACTTGCACCTAGGAGTTAGAAATCTTGGAGAGTATTAGCCCACTGGAATAATAGAAAAAAATGGGAAAAAAATCACAGTGTTTCTTGAGCCTATAGCTAGCATGTTATTAATAATAATAATAAAACAATATCAGAGATGATGAACTCCTTCAATTGACTCCTTGGTTAAACTCAGCCAGGGAAAAACTCAGTAAAAGATAAATCTTTGGGTATCATACATAGGAAAATAGTAGTTTTGGCATTATCCAACCTGAAACACAAAGAGTTAAGACAAAGAAAGAGAAAAAGAGAGACACTCAGACAGAGACTGAGGACAGAGCATCTAAGAGTCATGGGACATTATAGCTAATTGAAGTTCCACATAGAAAATATATAGATAAAATGGCAGAAGAAATATTTAAAGAGAATGTTTCAAAAACAATGAAAGATATTAAGTCATAGATTCAAGACACTCAGAAAGCACCAGGATAAATAATAAGAAATAAAAATTAAATTAAGTTAACATGCCTCGATACTTATATTCAAACTTCAGAAAACAAAAGATAAAAGATAAGCCCAGGTAACCAGAGGAAAAAGACACAGTAGAGAGAAATAACAAAGATAAGAGTTATCGCAGAGTTATCTTCAGAAACTATGCAATCCAGAGGACAATAGACCAATATCTTTTCAGCACTGAAAGAAAATATCAAACCAGAATTCTCTACCCAGCAAATATATCTTTCAAAAAATAAGAGGAAATAGAGGCGTTTTCAGTAAAGAAAAACTGAATTCATTTCCAGCAGATCTGCATTATAATACATGTTAAAGAGAGTTATTTTTTAAAAAGCAATATGATTACAGACAGATAATTGGTATAAAATATATCATTTGTTATTTTTAATCACTCTGAAATATAGTTGGTTTCCTAAAGCAAAATTACTACCAATGTATTGTTGGATTTATACCACATGTAAAAGTAAAACATATGACAATAATTGTACTTGCATCTTTTGATGAAAGAAAGGAATTAGAAGTATATTGTTGTAAGGTTCTTGCAATATATATGAAGCGGTATAGTATTATTTGAAGGTAGACTGTAATACAGATGTATATTGCAAGTCATAGGGAAATAACTTTTAAAAGTTTTGGAAAAGAAAGCATTACCAATACAAAACTTAGTCAAAAATTATAGACCAGGCTTGGTGGCTCAGCCTGTAATCCCAGCACTTTGGGAGGCCAAGATGAGTGGATTGCCTAAGCCTGCAGGTTTGAGACCAGCCTGGGCAACTTGGCAAAACCTCATCTCTACAATAAATCAAAAAAATTAGCTGGGTGTGGCAGTGTACGCCTGTAATTTCAGCTACTTGGAAGACTGAGGTGGAGAGATCGCCAGAGCCCAGCAGGTGGATGCTGGGTGGCCATGAGTGTGCCACTACACTCCAGCTTGGGCAACAGAGTGAGACTCCAACTAAAAAAAAAAAAACAAGGGGAAAAAAATTATTGACTACAAAAGGGTATGAGGCGATTTTGGGGAATGACATATTTTCAAGTTTACTTGTTGTAGCATTTGTAAAATGGCATAGTTCTGTATACTTTAAAGGGGTGCATTTCACCTTATGCAAATTATGCATACAAATAATTCTGAATCTCCAAAAGAAACCCCCCAAATTTCCCAAGATTGCTCCTCTCTTCCTTCTTTTCTCTTTTCTAAAATATTAATGATAATAATAGCAATAAGTTGTAGACTCTTCTGGGTGAGCTTAGAAAGGTAAGCATGCATGATATGGTTGGGGGAGCAACAGTGGGTCTAAGTAGAGTGTCAGAGTCTATGCAAGGTGGCCTTCTGTGGAATGTTATAGCTCAGCAGGATAAGGAGAATGCCACTGTGTGGGGGTAGCCTGGTATAGAGAGTTAGCACCCAAACCAAGTAAGGAGGGCACCTCACAAGCAGGTGACTCAGGGTGGGGCATCAGAGCATGTGCCGGATAAGTAAAGTTTTCCCAGGTGGTAATGGTCCAGCATAGGAGGTCATAGCCCAAACAGGGTGAATAGTGTTTTCCTACGAGAGGAAGGCCAGCATGACTATAGGAACCAAAACACGAGAGGAAGAGCAAGGTGGAGTGGTTCAGAAGAAATAAGGAGCCAGAGTAGGTAAGAAATGTGTCCATATGGGGTAGAGGATGAGTATGAGATGGCTCAGCATGGTGGTTTTCCTGGGATGGAGGTCAGAACCTGAAGAGGGTGAGGAGGACATCCATGCAGAGTATGACCCAGTATGGAGTGTTGGGTTAAAGAGGTTATTCATTCAGGGAATGGCACAGGGTATCAGAGGCCAGAGGAGTAGGGACTACTTTGTGGCATGGGGCATTAGGGCCCAAGCAGGATCAAGCTAGAACACATGGTTTCATCTGCAGCTCTGCTAGGGAAAAATGACCTACCAAAAATTTGAGTTGTCTTGGAATTGTTCCTCATATGCAGCCAGATGGCTGAATTGAAACAAATCACTTGTTCTACTTCCATCCAGTGGCACCAGAGAGATGCAGCTTCTGCAAAACCCAGGGGGAACTTTTGGCAGAACCATGACAGTTGACTTGTCACCATGTAGATTCCCTTAGTAGATTTGTAGCTACTGGTATCAGGGGCACTAAATACACCATGCAAGATAGAGCTAAGTGCTCCAGGACCACCACAGACCCCAACAATAAAAACCTAGTTCATCTTATTAGATTAGGAAACAGGAGATTCCTAAGGAAGATGGTAGATTAACTTCTTGTATCTATCTTCACCTGTTGATATCCTTCATATCTTTTAAACCTTTCCCATAATTATCACTCCTCCCTTGAAACCAATCTCCCAGTGTTCCACACAGATGAAAACCCTTTCTTCCAACATCCTTATAGTATTTTAAAACTTTTCATTATGAAAATTATTAAACATATACAAAGACAAAGAAAATAGTACTTTGGGAAGCCAAGGCAAGAGGATTGCTTGAGCTCAGGAGTTTGAAACCAGCCTGGGCAACATGGTGAGACCTTGTCTGTACAAAAACTAGCCTGGCATGGTGGCATGTGCCTGTAGTCCCAACTACTTGGAAGGCTGAGGCAGAAGGATCATCTCAGCCCAACAGGAGACTGCAGTGGCCATGATTGTGCCACTGCACTCTAGTCTGGGTGACAGAGTGAGAGCCCCAACTCAAAAAAAAAAAAAAAAAAGAAAGAAAGAAAGAAAGAAAAGAAAAGAAAAGAAAATGCATTATGAGCACCTTCTCCACATTCCAAATCACCCTGCTTCAACGATTGCTCACAGATGGCCAAACTGGTCTTCAAAGCCTTCTGTGGGTGTTCCCTTCTTGACCATTATGATCTGTACTTGTTTGAGTTATTTCTGTACAAGCCTCATGCGTCTATCTTCTTTCTCCTTCTTCCCTAAAATACAAGACTCTACAGGGCAGGAACTGTGTTGTATTCATCAGTGTGATTCCCATTGGGCTCAGCAGGTCCTTGTCACATATCTGCTTAAGGGAATTAAATAAATAAGCAATCAGTACTTTTGCTTGAGTTTTCTTTCTCTAAATACAGAGGGAGGTTTCTCCCCCATGAACTACTTACTTTTAAATTCAGAAATAAGAAAGTTGTGTAGAAATAACAAAGTATAGTGGAGTATGATTGACCTAAGTCTAAGTTCGACTTCTACAAGTTAGTAGATTTCTTGTAGCAGGTTATGTTATCTCTATGAATCTTGGTCTTATCATCTGTAAATGTGGAGAATTATACTATACATTTTGCTATAAAACAATTTTGAGATTTTAAATGTGTGTTCATTTATCAAACACCATAGCTGTGTAATAGTTCATAGTTGTAGGAGAGTTAGACTTAAAGAAAGAGAGCAAAACTCTTTTATAGCTTTGAGTCAAAAGATAATTATTTTTAGCTGGGTGTGGAGTATGCGCTACAGTTCCAGCTACTTGGAAGGCTGAGGCGGAAGGATTACCTGAGTTCAGCAAGTGAAGGCTGAAGTGGCTGTGAGTGTATCACTGCACTCTAGCCTAGGTGAGAGAGTGAGATTCCAACTCAAAAAAATAAAATTTTTAGGAACACTTAAAAGTCGGGAGTCCAAACAAACCACTTCTCTGATGAGAAATGTTAAACCAGATTTTGGAGTCCATTTGAATGGGAGAGACAACTGCATATCATTTCTCTCATCTTGAAGACTACAGACCATACATGGAATAGCATCAGCCAAAAACATTTTTTTTCCTATGTAAGCATACCCACTGTAAGGTCATATTGTACAGCAAAAACATTTTTAAATTAAAAGAAAGCTGCAACTCTATTAACAATTCAATTTCAAAATATTATTTCACAGAGATTATTAGAACAAGATGGTAACTATATCATATCCATCACTTCTTGGTAAATCACTCAAAATGCATTAATCTTCAGTGGCACATACATATGGCAAGTCATATTTATATATTCATATTTACTGGTATACTTTGTCTAGTGTATAGGCTTTACAACTGGTAGACGAGGCCCAAAACAATTTTTATTAGCCACAAAATATTCTCTAACCTCACTGAAGTTTGAGTTGCAGCAAAGATATAGGAGCAACCTAGTGATACTATCAGTAATCATTTGCAGCAAATTTTATTTGGTTTCCAATTCAGTTTGTGCAAACCAGATTTCCAAATAATATTTAATTACATAAGATCTGTATCTCACGTTGAAAGCACAGACATCTCACCATTATTCAGGGTGATAAGAAGAGAAAGAGCTTGGATAAAGGATGGATATACAGGGCATAGCTTAGGATATTTGGAATTTATTTCAAGGACTCTTCAACATTTATTTTGTTCATGTGGATCCATTGCAGTATAAGAGGGGTCATAACCCATAATCCTTCAGTCTTGGAAAGTAGAAATAGATTTTTTTTCTCCTTGAGACCTAGTTGTCAAAGCACAGGCTTCAATTGCCTACAACAAGGGGAGACCCCCCCAAAAAGTGGAATTTTTTTTTCGAAGGGTGGGCTCCTGGTAGTACAGGCTTCTCCTATGAGGTAAGTGTTTTAGAAACCCTTCGGCATCAGTATATCAGCTAGCCTTGTTTTGTGAGATGCTGAGTCCAGCTTCAGTGATTTTCTTTTTGGAGACTCTTTCAATGCTTTTGCCCATTTCATGATGGGTGATTTATGGGTGCACCTGCCTACACTGCACTGAGTGTTCAACAGTTTTTGACCCAAAAATGCATGACTCCCATGGCCCATCCTCTCTATTCACCTGATCTTGCCCCAAATGATTGTTTTTTGTTCCCCGTATGAAAAAAAGTCCTCAAAGGGAAATATTGTGCTGACATGGAAGAGGTGAACCAAAAAACAGCAGAAACACTAAAAGGTATCAAAATTGCCAAGTTTGAAAACAGTTTTGAGCAGTGGAAAGAGCATCTTGATAAATGTATTGCATCAAACAGTGAGTACTCTGAAGGCTACTGAAGTTTAAACACGTAAGAATAAATACACAATTTTTTATAAATAAATTCCAGGGTTTTTTTGAGTTCCCTTGTATGAGAAATCGTGGAGTCCTTCCTCATGCCTGCCATAGTATGATAGGAATAAGAATGATAGAAAAGGAATGTCCATGCATATATCCCTTGTGGTTCACAGCATAGCTCCTGATAGAACCATGCAGCCAGGTCTTCATAAGCATCGTGACCAAATCAGCTCATGTAAGGTGGATCTCCCCAGTCTGCACCTCACAGGTCAAGGAAGCAAAATGTGTCTGCAGGAGGTAGGGTAAGGAGAGGGAAGAAGAATAAGACAATATGATATCCATCCCAGAGATTGGGAAAGGATTATCTTATAGATTGTCTTATGTGGGTTTCCATTTTGTTTCTAACTTCTAAATTTTGATGTACCTCCTTAACACACCTGAGGTTGACGGGACATATTTGCAATGGAATAGATCCAAACATTACAAGATGTCCTCAGTCTGCCCTTTACACTAGCTTCTAATGGGTGGACTTTTGTCATTGTCACCTTTCCAAACTGCACCTTCATTAAAGTATTTGCAAACCACTCTTGTCTCTCACTCACCAATCCATGCAGGCAACACTAGATTGAGTGCATGCTGCAGCCCACCCTCCCGGCATCTCAGCATTGCTGTCAGGGGAACAGGCCACTTCTGCATCTTCCCCATGGTGGAGTGCATAGGAGATTTGGGAATAGGGTACTTCCTCAGGCTCCTTCTGTCTCAATACTCCTCACAGCCAGTTCTATTCACTGAAGCATCTCCAAGTTGTGTAGAGAACTTGTCCAGAATACCTCCCACCTTCTTGGCATTCAGAGTCAAAGCCAGAGCCCCCAGCTCTAAGTACCCCACCTCCAACTTTATTCTCCCATCATCAGGGGATTGAACCAAGGAAAAGCAGAGTAGAATTCCCTCCTTGAGAACCCACCAGTATCTAAGCTAAGACCAAGTCACATCTGGCATCATTATTCCCGTCACTGGCAAATCTCTGCATACTATTGTGTGGGAACACTGTCCTTATACCATCGTGCATTGTTCCCCACTCTAGTGCCATACATTTTATGTCCCCAGTCCCCTAGATCTTTTGTTTTCTAGGAGCTAACATCAAGCTTATCAACCCCAAAAGAAAAATTTTCCCTGAAGTCCCACCTCTTGCAGTTAAAAGTCATGACTTTCAATACTGTTGTCTCTGCCACAGAAACTTGGAGCCAAGAATTTGTCTCTGCTCTTGGCTGACTGTCCCTTCCCTTGAGGACTCTGTATCAAGAATGCCATCAACACCATCAATGGTGGGAAAAGTTGTGGGTGCAAAGAATCATGGGAGAAAGAATCCCAAATCATAACTCAGATATGTTACATTTCAAAATTGCATTTGCTCCTTTCTGGCACAAACCCCAAACTCTAACCCCGAGTCTGAATGCTCCATGTCACAGAAGGGATTTGATTAAGTTACAGTATCATCTCTACCAAGGATGTGGCTACTTTTGGCCTTTTCATATCAGCCCTGTGTTAATTTCCTGTGGCTGCCGTAACATACTAACACAAACTGGTGACTTAGCAGAAATTTATTGTCTCACAGTTCTGAAGGCCAGAAGTCTGAGATCAAGTTGTCATCAGGGTTGGTTCCTTATGAGGCTGTGAGAAAGACTCTGTCCCTTGTCTCTCTTCTAGCTTCTGGTGGTTTCCTGGCAATCTTTGGCATTCCTTGCTTGGCTTGTAGATGATATTCTAACATGTCTTCACATTGTCTTCCTTCTGAATGTGCCTTGTTCTCTTCACATGACAATCTCTTTTTTATAAGGACACCAGTCATATTAAATTAGGTGCCCGTTCTACTCCAGTGGGCCTTCATCTTAACTTAATTATATCTGCAATGACCCAATGACCCTATTTCCAAATAAGGTCACTTTATGAGTACTGGGGGTTAGGACTTCAACATATGAATCTTGAGGACTAAGAGGACACAGTTCAACCCATAACAGATCCTTTTCTCTTTCTCTAGCTTCTCTGTTCAGTTTCTGAGTTGAAAGATATCTGATCCCAGGTTGGTCTTTTGCTACTTATCTCATTAGAGAGAGGTGTCCCCTGGGTCCCAGCCTTGTAATGCAAAGTAGCCATGCTTCTCACATCATGGTACCTGGGCTCAGAAATCCTACCTTGAAGAGTCAACCTGATTTATGATTAAGCATTACAAGATTAAGAACAGAGAGTGGAGCAGATCTGTCCTGGTACCTAACCAAATTTGATTTGATTTCATTCCGGAACCCATGAAATTCTTAGTCATTTTTAGTTTTCATTTATCAATAATTTTCAGCTTTTGTTAGAAACCTCAATTTCATACATTTGTTCAGTTTAGCTCAAAATTAAATTGATGATATACAGCTGCAATTCCAATGACTAATTAAGCCAAGCCTATGGCATAATGCCTGGTAGCAGTTAGTAATCTAACATGAGTGAGCAGGTTAGGAAGACACAGAGCTAGCTAATTAGGCAACACTTTTATTTCTCTCTTGAAATTGTAGATGAGCCAAGCTTGTTGTGAGGTCTGAGTATGAGAGTTCCGGCCCTAATAAATGAATGAATTAGTATTTCTAAGACACCTATGTTCTCATAGTTCACTCATCTTCCAGTACTGAGGATTTGTTGGGGCAGACATTGATATACAGGTTGTTTCATTCTTAGACAGAGTAACAACCTCTTATAATGTCAGAAAGGAGGCTGTAAATGTCTTTTCCCTTCCCTGAAAGGAATCCAAGAACTATAGATACTCCTGGCACCCTCCAGAATCATAACAGAGGGCAGAGAGTCGGATTTGATGCAGGGTATCAAATTTTAGAAGATAAAGAGTTAGGGGGCAACCCCCCTGGGGTCCCCTCCCACTGTGGGAACTTTTCTGTCCTCTCAATAAATCTTGTTTTGAAAAAAAGAGTTAAAGAAGTTATTTTAAAACACTGTACAATTTTTGGACAGACATGGTGGCTTAGGCCTGTAATCCCAGCACTTTGGGAGGCTGCGGTGGAAGAATTGCTTGAGTTAAGGAATTTGAGACCAGCCTAGGAAGAATAGTGAGACCTTGTCGTTACAAAAAAAAAAAAAAAAGAAAAGAAAAGAAAAAATTAGCCGGATGTGGTGCTATACATATGTAGTCCTAGCTACTTGGGAGGCTGAGGCAGGAAAATCATGTGAGCCCAAGAGTTTGAGATTGCAGTGAACTGTGATGGGTGCTGCTGTACTCCAGTCTGGGCAACAGTGAGACCCAAACTCCAAAAAAATTAAAAATAAAAATACTGTACAACTTTTAAGCCCCCTTTACTCCAACCTCTGAATATGTATCTGGTCCCTGGCAGCCAGAGTAGCAAACCCATTTCAGGGCCTGGTCAGCATCCTTGGTCACCTGAGCAGCTACAGGGGCTGAAGTCCAAGGGCACTAGACCTTTTGCTTGGGGTTCCACTCTCTCCTTTTCCCTCTACCCCTCCCTCTTGCTGAATATGAAGCTCCATCCACTGTATTTACCAGAGACTGGAAATACTTCCTCCATTTCAGAATCACTCCTTCTGTCAGACAGTGGTATAAAAATATTACTAATATTTTAGTGCCAGGTTTCATTCAATGTTAATGTCAAAAGTATAGATAACATGGGAATAATCATGCATATCTCCAAATACATCATATTATCTTTGGTCTAAATTTTACTTGGTTGAAATGAAACACTTAATGGTTGTTGAGTATTTGATTTGCTATTCGTATTGTACAGCTACTCCCATGCATCCCAAAAGAAGTGTTAGCTAACAACAGGGTTGATACTTGCTTATACACAGTACTTTGAAAGGCCAAGGTGACGTTGAGCATAGATGACCCCTCATTCAGCCATATTAGTTATTAGACACTAGATGTTTGAGCATCATAAAACCCAAATTGGAATGGCAGCAGTAGAAAGTCAAAGCCAGCACTGACTACAAAACAGAGACAAAGGGACCAGCCAGAGTTGCAGAGTAACTGGGTGTTAAAAGCCGGTAGCCAACAAAATATTTGGATCCACTTTGGGAATCTGCACTAAGCCAAAAACTGTAAGAATTGAAGTCTACTTTAAAAAAAATCTGTCATTCAACTGAATTCCAGCTAAGTGAGCTTTCTTGGGCTAGGGCTCTCCTTGATGTTTAAATACCACCATTTGTATCAGTTACTCTCAAGGGTTTGCCTGTCGGAAATACTGGATCTTTGGCAGCCATGGTTACATAATGTTTGCATTTTTGCATGGTCAAACTGTTATTCTATTATCTTTAAAACTGTAAAATCTTATCAACCCAGAGAAATTAATCTTATTATTCAAACTGGAATGCTTTATTTTTCCATATTTACCATATTTGCCATGGAAATGAATGGATAGATAATCCTAGGGTAAGCTGTTGACCCCAATACTGGCTTGGAGATGTCTCCAGCATGGGAAAGAATATTTGGCTAACACATGGCGAATGATGACCTTTCACTCCTAACTCAAACTTCCAGCTCAATTCCTAATGTCTCCCTCTCTCAGAGCTTTTCGATCACTGTTTTTTTTTTTCCCTACCACATACTCCACAGTTAAGTCCCTTGGAATACTGCAAGACAATGAAAATATGTAGGACCACTACTGCATTTATCAATTGGTCTCTTTTATTGCAATGCAGAGGGAGGTGAAGATGGCCCTGAGTCTGATGGAGCGAAAACAGGAAGGAAGCTCTGGACTCCTTCCCTGGTGAATGCTCACATGACAGTGCCCGCGTGCTGGTAGGCTTGGAGAAAATGGGATGTATAAGCAAAATGGGATGTATCTCTAACAGAGACTATGCTGTAAGCCTAAGGCTAGTTTTGTTTATTTCTTTTTTTTATTGTAAAACCAATTTTCGTGAGAGAGTTTGTGACCTTTTAATCTGTTCGTTAGTTTGACCAATAAATATTTATGGAGAGTTGATATTATGCCTGGTATTGTACCAGGTGCTAAAGATTCAATAGTGAAGATAGGAATGTCCAACCCTAAAGAAGACTGTCTTTTAGTATTGGAGGGTGGAGGTTGAAGGATAACAGGACCAGATAATGAATAACAAATAAATATGCTAGCAGGGATACATGTGCTGAAGAAGAGTAGAACAGGGTGCAGGGACAGAAAGTGATGGCTGGCAGGGAGGAGTCTGTGTTATGTAGGGTACACAGTGTAAGCCTCTGACAAGTGATGACTTCAGCAGGGACCTAAAGGCAGGGTGGAAGCCCACGGTGCTCTGCCAGCCCCCTAACCCTGGCCCCACCACAGGATTCCGTGACACCAGCATTCCATGACCCACCCTTCCATCCATGGCCCAAACACCGGCTTAGGATACCTCACTACTTTGAGACCAGAAACCAAAAACGGAACATTATTCCTATTAGCTTCGAGAGCCAGTGAACCAGGCATAAAACAGAAAAGGTGTGAAAGGAGATGCGTCAGGGCCAGTCATTTCCCTGCCATCCCTCCTGGCATCCAGGTTCGATCAAGTTCCTTGGGCTGGGAAACGGCCAGAGATTTGGAAATGGAACAAGGTAGCCAGACACGTGGGGGCAGGGGCTGGGGCACTTACTGAGATGGGAGCAGGGCTGTGGAGGCTGGGGCACTTGATAGGATCTCCTCCCTTCAGATTTGGAGGATCTATATTTTGGGGAGACAAGGACAGGCGCTGTGTTTCCAGAGTGCAGCCTGAAAGGGCAGCAACCTGCTCTCCATTCCTGGTACGTGGAGGCCTCAGGAGGCACCTGGTGGTCTGTGGCTCCAGAGGGCTGAGGTGAGGTAGCATCTGGAAGAGCTCATGGCCCTAAGTATGGCATGGAAATTGGAGGTAGGGGGAGAAGGAAAGTGGGGGAAAACAGAAAGAGAGAGAGGAGGGAGAGAGAGATAGAAAGAGATAGACAGAGGAGAGACAGAAGAAGGAGGGAGGAAGGGAGAAAGACAGAAAGGAACAGAGATGCATTTCAGGAGCACAAGGGCCTCCTTCCAGCTCCGGGGATAGAGTTAAGGGGGATTCACACTGACAAGTTGTCCAACCAGCACAGGAGGGAGCCTCTCATCTATCACAGCCCATCTTGATGACAAGGACCAGACAGGGTGAGCAACATTGGGACTGTGTGACCAGAAGCAGATTGAGACCAAGATAGGGACAGCCGCATCCCCACCCATAGGGCTCATGTTGGTACAGTGCAAGGGAAGGAAGGGACAAGGGGAAATGGTGCTAAAACTGAATCCTAAACCCCAAACAGCAAAGAAATCATGACATTGACTGAGAGCCCCAGGCATGACTAGAAACAAGTCATATCTTTAGTTCAGTTTTTAACATGCTTAGTTTTTAAGAGTCAGGCTCCAAGTCAGATATTAATCTTATTATGAAAAGTAAAGTGACATTTTTCCCAGTCCAGCTTGTGACATTGAAAACATGTTCCTGCTTCATGGAACAGAATGAGTTAATTTGGTGGGGATAGACAATATTGAATTACCATGTGTCAGTGACAAGGACACATCAGTTAGTCCATGGAGCTCTCCTGAAGCTGTGCATGGTGCTTGAAAGTGTGGGCTTTGGAGCAAGACTGTTTCAGGTCCCAGATGCCCCACAACTGACCAAACACCCATGGGCCACTGCTTCCCTCATGTTTAAAACTGCCATAATAATATTTGGCTTTTATTTGCCATGAGAATTAAGCTATTTGGAAGTATGGAAAGTACTAGAATGAAGGTGCATGCTAAATATTAGTGCCTCTTGGGGAAAGCCAATCCAACAGCACTTCGTGTTCCCAGTGATCCTTGCCACCCGGTGCCATGTGTGGAAACAGCCCTAGCCCTGAACTGGGACTGACAGATGCCCAAGCCAAGGACAATTGGGATCCAAGCAAGCTGGGAGGTGGCTTTGGATGATGCAGCCTTGAGGGACACTCAGTGGGGTGGCAAAGCAACCCATTCAGACCCTCTTCCTTGGTGTGGAGGATGCCAAAGAACTCGGGACTCTTGACTTCTATGCATGTCAGTGATCCTGAGCTTCTCTCACTTGTCACCGTCCATCTTGATGACAAGGACCAGACAAGGAGAGCTCTGCCTGGACTGTGCGGCCAGAAGCAAGTTGAGACACCCCCCATCTTGAAATCTCTGGGGATGGAAGTGACTATGCAGCTCATAAGGAGCTGACATCCTATGTGACTTCTTGTACCCTTGGAATCATTGCAATGAACCGTCATTGGGACCTGTTTCTTTTATATAACCTCAAAAAGCATATGAATACACATTTATATCAGTCAAGTAAATTATAACATATAAGGCAACAAATCAAAGACAAGTAAACTCACAAGTAAAATATAAAACTGCTATTGGGCAATTTGCCATCCTGGTTGCTTTGTTTTGTGATGAGGTTGCTTTGTAGCTCTGTGTGCTGTATTGTGAGGTACTATGCCTTATGATATACCAGGTGGACATGAATTTGTTGTTTCACCCCTATGAGCCTCTCAGCAAGTCCCTACCCAAGAAACCCCTTCTTCCAAGAATCAGAAGGAGACATCTGGAGTGCAGGGAAGCCTGACGGGCCCCGTGCTGATGGCAAGCTATGCTCCCTGATACTGTACAGGGACTTCACGCTCACCCTCAACACAGCTGCGGGTGTCCTAGTCTCCCAAGGGGATTTCAATTGGGGCAGGGATTAGGGCATCTTTGCTTCTTTCCACCAGGGCCTCAATTGGGCATATCTGAGGCCAACCAAAAAAAGCCATGGGAACACACCAAGTGCACATCTGAGGACTGAAATGGCCACCATGGAGGCTCAGACAAAGACTGAAAGGAGCAGGTCCTGGTAGGTAGCAGGAGCCTCAGTTTGGGGAAGAAACTAGTTTTGCATTCTGTGCACTACCTCCAGCTTTTCTCAAGAAATGGCAACTCCCAACGCATGCTCAATATCTAAAGTGGGTTTAGAAAAACTCGCCTGCAAATAACTTTAGTCGTTCTTGGGGTACAGGAGAGTGGACGATCTGTGGGTCATTCTTCTAGAAAGGAGCTCCCCTGAAGGGAAATAGTTTGGGGGAAGGGAAGAACAAAGCTGGCCCAGGTTTAGAGATGGAACATGGTTTCTGACCAGAGAGAGGACAGAGCTGAACCAAACATGGCCAAGGAGGATGCCTCACTGATTGGGAGATCAGTGTGTCTTTGGAAACTTTACTCTTGTTCCTAAGCTGAAAATACAGTTTTCTTTTTCTTTTGTGACTGTATCTCATACACGATTCCCTTTCCACCTAAGCCAACCTTCTAATCAGCAACGAAGTTCAAAAACACTACCCCAGACAAAGGAGACTAGACATTGGCAAAGGGCTGGTGGCTGAGACATGTGATGTTTACAAAGGAATCGAAAGATAAATATGAGGTGTTTTTATTATCTTTTTTCTTTTTTAATGAGAAAATGTTTGTTACAATAAAGATTCTCATCACACGAGCCTGGAGCTTAAATTTATAGCTAGATTAATTTTTTAGTCAATTTTATACAAATTCTTTCAAGTTTGGAAAAAAGTGGGAAGAGGGAATGGTTAAAATGATAAAGTACATTTAAATGTTTATTTTTGTAGGCTTTTTCCTCTAAAAAAACAGATTGTTGTTATATGAAAGAAACATTTGACCAGCTTTATCAGAAGACTCACTATAAAAGCTTTTGATTACAGCCTCTGGCAGGTGCTGGAGTTGGGGAGTGAGGACTCAGCCACTGGTCTTCTTTTCTCTGTTTGTGTCTTTGTGTCTGTATCCAGATCGCCCTCTTCTCTTCTTATAAGAATACCAGTCCTTGAACTTAAGATTTAGGGTCTACCTTGATCCACTCAGATCTCATCTTAACTTAATTACATCTGCAGAGACTATTTTCTCTCTCTCTTTGTTTTTTGAGTTGGAGTCTCACCCTGTCCCCCAGGCTGGAGTGCAGTGGCACGCTCATGGCCACCCCAGCATCGACCTGCTGGACTCTGGCGATCCTTTCGCCTCAGCCTTTCAAGTAGCCAGAACTACAGGTGCACACTACCACGCCCGGATAATTTTTTATTTACTGTAGAGAAGAGGTCTCGCTAAGTCACCCAGGCTGTTCTCGAACCCGCAGGCTCAGGCAAGCCACTCTCCTTGGCCTCCCAAAGTGCTGGGATTACAGGCTGAACCACCAAGCCCAGCTGCATTTTCAAACATGGTCACATTCACAGATACCAGGGGTTAAGACTTCAATATCTTTCGGAGGGGCACAATTGAACCC
Organism: Carlito syrichta; assembly: GCF_000164805.1. Taxonomy (NCBI): domain Eukaryota; kingdom Metazoa; phylum Chordata; class Mammalia; order Primates; family Tarsiidae; genus Carlito; species Carlito syrichta. The sequence continues at coordinate 9,912 of NW_007223958.1, read as the reverse complement.
GTTGCAATATCTTAGGATAATATCCTGCTGTGTCTGTTGATAATGATGCTTTCCCTGAAAGCCTCACTGTCCATACTATTATATTCTAGTATGATGATATCAAATAGCATGGTCAATTTCAACAGTCCTACAAAAAAATTCAGAGTTGATGGAATCCATGTTTTGAGTTCACTGTGTTGCTCACTGGGGTAGTTTCTCATTTTCCTAAAAGGCTTTTTGGTTGTAATGTTCTATGGTTAACTTTATTGATGAGTTTAACTCTTTTCCTAAGGAAATATGGCAAAAGATCATAACTATCCTAAACACAGTCTCCAAAGACAATAGCCATAAAATTCTACTAAGAATAGCATGTGTGGGAGGGATCTTCTTGCCCTAGAAGAAAGCTTCATTGGTCCTAGTCCCTGGTTTCTGGAAGAAGACATGTACCTAAGCCAGGACAAATGTATGACTGGTTCTCCTATGGGAGAACATGTCCTCCCATGGATTTTTGTAAAGACATGATTCCATGGCAAATAGAATGTCCTCAAGGCAGAACTATACTAAGTTTTACAGAGTTAGAATATGGTGGCCGACCTCAAACTGTTGTGAATACTTATATATTTATTCTGTGCATATGTGTCACTTTACCAAGAACAGTGAGCCTGAACAAAGAATTAATTTATTTTCCCAAGTCTTAATAAAAAATGGAAAAATTATTATAACTTTTCCAGTCCTATAAACACGTGTATTTTTGTATGTTTATATGCCCAGAATATGCCTTTCAAGTTCAGGCATGGAAACATATGGCTTTTGTGACTTGCCCTGTCCCATTTATTACAGTCTACGTTGCTGCCTGGGTTTTATCAATGGGCTTTCAACTTTACCCTCTACTAAGATGTATAGATTATGGTTCATCTCGCAGAGGGACTTATTCTTCATGCTCCCACTGGTTGTGACTTGTCAACCTCCATGCCCTGCTAAGATCCCTGCCTGGTAGCATCTGGGTTCTTCAGCCTTCTAAATGTACCTCTGGGTTCCATGAACTCTCTACATCTTGAGCAGTGCCCCCGCCCCCATTTCAGTGATGGCAACATTAACAACCATAACTCCATGCTCCTTAAAGGTCTCTAATTCTGTTGTCTCTAGCTCTGACAACAGAATCTACATCTACAAAACCTGATGACTCAAACTGTCACCCAGATGGCCCTGTGTCCCTGGTCCTGCAGCTGATGAACAGTTTCAACCTGTCATCACTGACACCTGTGTAGGACATTTTCCCTTTGCCCTCTGACCTATGGCCCCCTTGCTCTGTGCCCATGGAGGCTGAACTCTGGAGGCAGTTTCAATATGTTCCCTTACCCTCTGGTTTCCAGTGGCATTTGACAGAAGGACATCAGTCTTTGGGTTCCAGGGTGTCAATGACTTCCCCAAAGGCTGCAGTTCCCCCTAGGGAGCCTTCCTCGTCTCTCAGGATTCCAGGATTCAGGATTTATACCCTGCCCTTGTCCCTTCAGGCTTAGGATTGGTAATAGCTTCTGCTGTTGGCAGACAGTGTGCTTCTGGACTGTGCTGTTTTTTTTAAGCTTATCCATATTTTTTGCAAATGATCACAATATTAAACTTACCTTAGTTATTCCCATTTAATATGCCATCTTTTCTTGTTGGGATGCTTGGAGCCTGCTTTGCCTTTGAACTTGTTGCTGAAAGACATGGCTTGCTGAGGCCATATGTGAGGAATGTGATAGGTTGATATTAAAGTACTGAAATTTGCAAATGATTTCCTGTTTTTGTGTCAGTTAGAATTCATTCAAACCTATCCCTATAATGACATCACTCTCACATTCTTCTACACTTTCTTGAGTAAGAGCAGAGGAATTGGCACAATCTAGCTGGGAATTGCTGGTGGGAAGGGTTGACATGTTTCTCCCTAAATTGGATCCCTGGACTTGGACCCCCTTTCTGGAAGATACCCTGTGTGCCCATCCTGGATTAATGATCCTATTACTCAATGCATTTAGTAGAATGAGTGACTGAGTGATGAAACACCTGTGTCTGGTGAGCTTCTGTCCCCCTTGAGTCTTTCTAGCCCTAGGGCATGTCTTCCCACCTTACCCTTGTTATGTAAGTCATCATTTCTTCACAAACACAACTGGCTTCCCTTTTTGCCTTTCTAGAAGAGAGTAAGGGATACTGACAGAGTTTGCAGAAGATTGTTAAACAACCCTTTCTTCGAACATACCCTAGAGAATTCCTTTGCAAATATTTCTGGATTTGAGTGGGCTTTTGTCCCAGGGTTTGCCTGGATACATATGATTCTTATTGAAATAATTCATTAAAGAAGCTACCCGGTGCTATGAAGTTGTGATTGGAATGATCATAAAGTGTTGTTGATTGGCAGTTCAGGACTGATTAATTGTTAATTAAAACTAAAAGCACATGAGAGAAGAGGAAGCAGAAGAGAGACCAGGCAACTCAGCCATGTGGATGGATGAACTCTTCCAAGAGGTCTGTCTCCAGGACAACTGAGAAGCAAGTTCCTCTCGGAATCCCACCCCTCACCACGAGGACAGAATGAAGACAGAATGAACCACAAGGTACAATCTAGTCCACAATGTTTACAGTCTGAAGGCAGAGAC
>NW_007223958.1:0-7277 GCF_000164805.1 Carlito syrichta | reverse complement strand
ATAAAAAATGAAGTTTAATGATAATTTAAAACAGCTTGTAATTGTACAATGGGATTCATAATTACTCACTAAACATGAGATTAAAGTTACACTGTGACTAAATAACCCCTTTAGGTTTTTGGGCATTATATAGGACTATATTTTGGGGCCACCCAGGATAAAGGAATTTAAAGTAAATAAAAGATCCATAAAAGATGTATAAAGGGGATGAGAAACACACTAAGGACTTAAACGGCTAACATGGAAGAAAATAATTTATATGTTCTGGAGGATTATATTATAGGAGGGTGTTTTCCAAACATACACGTGCATGCACATACACACAGAACTCTATAAAGAAAATCTTGGCTGGATTTGATGGCTCAGCTTGTGATCCCAACACTTTGGGAGGCTGAGGTGAGAGGGCTGACTGAGCCCGCGGGTTCGAGACCAGCCCGGACAACTTGGCGAGACGTCGTCTCTACAATCAAAAATCAAAAATTAGCTGGGCATGGTAGCATGCACCTGTAGCTCCAGCTACTTGTAAGGCTGAGGCGGAAGGATCGCCAGAGCCCAGCAAGTCAAGGTTGCGGTGGCCATGAACATGCCACTGCCCTCCAGCCTGGGTGACAACAGAGTGAGACTCTGACTCAAAAAAAAAAAAAAAGAAAGAAAGAAAGAATGAAATTCCAGGTTCTTTTTAATCTTCCCCTGCCCCCCAGTACAAAAGCACCTCCTTTAAGGCCATTGGTAATCTGGCCTCAATCTCTCTTTCCAACCCAGTCTTCCTCTGGTCACCCTCCAAGTCCTGTGTCACAATCCTGCACTGCCCTATCCTGTACCCACAAGTCACTTGTCACTTTTGAGCACCTGAAATGTGAACTGAGATGTGCCGTAGGAGTGAAATACACACTGAATTTTGAAGATATGGTAGGAAAAAGAAAGCAAATTCTCATAATAATTTTTATATTGGTTGCATCATATTTTGACATACTGGTCTAAATAATAATTTTTTTTTTTTTTTGGAAAGTAGGATTTATTGAGAAGACAGAAGAGCTCCCACAGTGGGAGGGGAGGTGACTTAAAGGGGTTGCCCAGTAATATGCTCTTAAAATTAATTGTACTTGTTTTTATAGTTTTTTAAATGTGGTTCCTAGCAATTTAAATCGCATGTTGCTTTCATCAGTGACTGCATTTTGTTTATAGTAGACATCGCAGTTCTAACCCACAGGTCACCACGTCAAATGATCACAGAGGCTGGCTGATAACTCAATGGGTCCCAGGAAGTGGTGGGGACCATGGAGAACTAAAGCGTGTGCCCATCTGAAGGGGCTGAGCCCTCAGCACAGGCTGATTATAGCAAGGCAGGAATGTGAGCTCAGCTGCCCCTAGACTGCCTAAGTTTTTAAAGATTCACTGGAAATCTGGATCATCAACGCATGTGAGAAGTGCATATTCACATGTGTGCATGAATTTTCCACATTTTTCCACATTTTTTAATATTGGCAACTATTCCAATAGTTCATTTTAAAAATGAATGCAGCACAACACTATTTAAGCCAAACAAAATGTGTCAGGAGCCAATGTTGGCTCAAAGACAGCCAGTGTGTGGGACACTCTCAACTCTCATTGTGAGGACTGAGCTTGTAGTGGCTCAACTCACTGACTGGGATAGGCTCTCAGGAAGGCTGTCTCATATCTTGGCAATGGTATAATCATGGCTCACCGCAGCCACAACCTCCTGGGCTCAAGCGATTCTTCCACCTCAGCCTCCTCAGTAGCTGAAACCACAGGTGCATGCCACCATACCCGGCTTATTTTTTAACTTTAAATTCAGAATGTCATTTGAGGCTGGACGTGGTGGCTCAAGCATGTAAACCCAGCATGTTGGGAAGCCAAGGCAAGAGGATTGCCTGAGCCCAGGAGTTCGAAACTAGCCTGGGCAACATGGCGAGACCTCATCTCTACAATAAATAAAAAAATTAGCCAGGTGTGGTAGCGTTCACCTGTAGTTCCAGCTACTTGGAAGGCTGAGGCAGAGGATCACCTGAGCCCAGAAGGTCAAGGCTACAGAAGCTGTGATCACACCACTGCACTCCAGTCTGGGCGACAGAGTGAGACACCAACTCACAAAAACAAACAAACTAGCTAAATAACTAACTAGCAAAACTTATCTGAGGCACTTATAGATGCTAAGTAAATGATGATTAAATATATAAATGAATGAATGAGTTCTGGAATCTTCTTGCTTGGAGGTTCTTAAATGGGAAATGCTTTAATCTCTTTCTGGAGGCTGAATTGTGGTCCAGTCCTGACTGGAGAATGAGGAGCCAGTTCTTTCAGCTTCCAAGACCATTCTCCATTAAGCTAACTCTTCTGCAAAATATCCATGTCTTGCTGGCAAAAGGAATAACTGAAGGTACCTTTTATACTGGTGCTGAAAACTTTTTTTAAAATTGATGCTGAAATGTTGGAATACAGTTTTGAAATGAGGCCTGAATTTTAACCTGTAGCCACAGAACCCAGGGGGACTTTTGTATTTTTCCCTTCCAAGTTTCTCACTACCCAAAGGACAAGACTGCAGGCTGTGGGAAAAGTGACTTAACAGTGTCACTCGTAAGTGGCCAGGATGGGCCAGGCCATACATTGCTTCTTCAGGACACCACGCTGAACTGGACACTCTGCTGAAATCCAACACCCTGAGCCATCAGATAGGAGTGGCAATGGGGGAGAGATGTGAAACCATACTCCTCAACGCCTTATTTTTTAGTGTATCCAACATTTTAGAAATACTTGAGGTATACATTTTTCAGGATTTTTAAAAAAAAATCTTATGATTTAAAATATAGTGACTGAAGCTTTTTGTCTTGTTGTGTTTTTGAGTTAGGGTCTCACTCTGTCACCCAGACTGGAGTGCAGTGGCACGGATAATAACTCACCTCTGCCCAAACTTCTTGGGTTCAGATGTCCCTTCAGTCTCAGTCTCCTGAGTAGCTGGGACTGCAAGCATGCACTTCCATACCTGGCTTTTTTTTTTTATTTTGTAGAGGCGAGGTCTCACTACATTGCCCAGGTTGGTCTCAAACTCCTGAACTCAAGAGATCCTCCCGCCTCTGCTTCCCAAAGTGCCACCGTGCCAGTCCACAACTAAAGTTTTACCACTGGGGATTAAACTTCCTTTTCTGAGCCCTGCAGAACAATCACTTTACAAACTGTCCCAAATGCATGGACAGGTCGCTGCCCAGAGGAGGACCTGATGTGGAGGAAGGACAAATCTGCCTGTGGGATAGGAGGGGAAACAGCTCCTTACTCTTGTCTGTATGCTACTCGCCTAAATATTCTCTGCATTTGAAAACTTTGTGTTTTACATAATAATAATAATAACTTTTAGAATCCTAAGCACTTAAGTCACTGATGCAGGAAGCCAACTAAAGTGACCACCAAGAAAACAAAAAAAGAAAAAATTTTAAGTGTGCAAAAAAAAAAGGAATGACAAATGGCTCTCTCTAGGAACAAAGATGAAATCTAAGAGTTTGGAAACATGGACTTCTGAAAAGAGCACATTTGAGAAAAGCTTTTATTTTGCAGCAAGCTCAGAGCTCTGCGTTTGCTCAGTTCTTTTCAAGACCTTCATGTGTTCTCGATCAAGTGCACAGTTAGGGTATTTTGGTTGCTAGAGACCACAACCATTGTCTCTCTGCATGTCTACTTTCCCTTTGTCTCACCATGGCTCACAGTTACCTCCATGTGTAGCTAAGTCATTGCCACCTGTCTCAATATGGGGACAGTGTTCAGGAATAGTCCCCCTGTCTACCTGCTGACTCACCCAGACACAAAGGTACATGGACACAGGAATTACTGAGACATGAGTGTGTCCTACAGTGCCTGACACAGGACACAGTGAAGGAAAAACTATGTTTGAATCAGAAACTACACAATAGAAAGTTCTTCCAACATCAGGTTTGAGTATTGCAAACCAAGAATTTCATTCTCATTAATGTCTTTTCAAAATCAAAGTTTTTAGCCAGGCATGATGGCTCACACTTGTAATCCCCGCACCTTGGGAGCCCAAGGCAGGAGGCTCACTTGAGGTCAGGAGTTTGAGACTAGCCTGGGCAACATAGTGAGCCCTTACCTTTACAAAAAATTTTAAAGGCCTGATTCTGTGGCTCAGCCTATAATCCCAGCACTTTGGGAGGCCAAGGTGTTTGAGACCAGCCCAGGCAAGTTAGAGAGACCTCATCTCTACAATGAATCAAAAATTAGCCATACGTGGTAGTGTGTGCCTGTAGTTCCAGCTACTTGGAAGGATGAGGCAGAAGGATTGCTGCTGCCCAGCAGGTAGATGCTGGGGTAGCCGTGAGTGTGTACTCCAGCCTGGGCAACAGAGTGACACTCCAACTCAAAAAAAAAACCCGAAAAGTTTTAAAACTTGGTTGGTGTGGTGGTATGTACCTTTAGTCCCAGCTACCTGCGAAGCTGAGGTAGGAAAATAGCTCGAGCCCAGGAGTTCAAGTATGATCATACCACTGCTCTCCAACCTGGGCAACAGAGCAAGATCTTGTTTCTTAAAAAAAAAAAAAGTTCTTCTTTGATTCTATTTCACACAAAATAGAATTTATTCTAATTTACCCTCCGCAGTTTGGAGGGTACAAACTTGCAGCAGCACTACAAAGAGTGAATATGTCTCTAACAGCTCCTATGGGAGGGGAGCTTGGTAGAGATTTTTGCAAGTTTTATAATGATCCTAAAACTTCACACAACATCATCAAAAGTGAATTGGAAAGCTAACAGAAACTTTTCTTAACTATTGATGGCAAGACAACGATGCCCAAGGAAGGAATGAAGCCTCTTTTGATTTTCTCTATAGAAAATATTATTAAATTGTTACTATCAGAAAAAAAAATCAGAATATGTAGCCAAAAATGTAGGGGAAAAGGTATTATAGACTGAGGTAGCTAATTAATAAAAGCAGTGTAACTATTTTCAGATTTTGTGATGTAATATATTGTGGCTTCTTTTCTCCTTCTAAATTTAACAAAGGTCCGAGTATCACATGTTCTCACTCATATAATGGACCTTGAACATCCAATGTAATAGTATAAGAAAATGACTGACAGTAGTGGGAAACTATGGGGGGGGAGGTGGGATCAACGGTAGCAAATATCTGTCTGGGGATGGGGAAACACCTCTTATCAACAGGGTGCCTGAATGAAACGTAATTGTATACCTAACCCTTAACTGTACCCTACAAAACCATAACAAAAAATATTGATTATTGATTAAAAAATAATAATAAATAGTTTCTGAGAAAAAAATTAATATTTTCACTTTGATACCTAATTTTTTGTGAAAATTGTAATACTCTTTTTCTTAAAGTGAACCACTCCCAGGCTGTGTAAGCTTCAGGCCCCACAAAAAGCAGACCCACCCTCCCACCTCTAGTGGAAAGAAGAGAATGATATTCAAGAGAAATGTGATGTGAAACACATATTTTCCTATTGGCAAAAAAAAAAAAAAAAAAAAAAGAAAGTAAAAAAAATTTCTAGTCAGACAGGGCAAGATGGCGACGGCATAGGTGAACTAGTGAGATTCTCTGAACGGACCAAGACTGCAAACTGCTGAATAGACAGACTGTAAAGCAGAGGGAAAAGTGAACAAAACCAGAAGACCCTCATAAGGAAGAACAGGTCATTGCAGAAGAGAAATAAAAGCAACCCCACCTTCCCTCAAAAACAGAATTGAAGAGGGGGAGGGAAAGGGGTAAAGGGAGAAAAATCTACAGAAATGAAGAAAAACCAAAAGAAGAGTATGGGTCTCTCCCAGACGCCTGGGAGAGCAGACACTGAGAAAATTGACTTTGGAATACAAACAATGAAAAGTCCCCAGAATGAAGGGTCTCAAAATGCAAATGTAGATATCAAAACAATAATGGAGAGATTAAAAAGAATTGAGGAGACACAAGAAGAAACTAGGAAGGAGCTGATATCTGAGATAACAGTAATAAAGAATACTGTGAATGAAATAAATAACAAATTGATAAGCATGGAAAGCAGAATTACCCAAGCAGAAGAAAGAATCTCAGAGCTTGAGGACCAAAATATAGAAATAACCCAAACTCTTAAAAACACAGAAAATAAGCTAAAAAAGACAGAACAAAACCTTCAAGAGATGAGTGACTACCTCAAGAGGCCTAACCTAAGAATAATCGGACTCCCTGAGGCAGAAAGAGAAACAGAGACCACATTGGAACAAACTTTCCACGAGATCATTCAAGAAAATTTCCCTCATCTAATCAGTGATACAAAAATTCAAACACAAGAGATTCAGAGAACCCCCGCAAGACAACAAATGAGAAGACCAACTCCTAGACACATAATAATTCACCTAAATAAAGTAGGCACAAAAGAAAAAATCCTAAAGGCAGCAAGAGAAAAAGGCCAGATCACCCACCATGGAAGACCAATCAGAATAGCAGCAGATTTATCTGCAGAAACCCTGCAGGCTAGGAGAGCTTGGAGCCCTATCTTCAAAGTCCTAAAGGATAAACAATTTCAACCAAGAATAACCTACCCAGCCAGAATAAGCTTCATCAGTGAGGGAGAATTAAAATCTTTCCCAGATATCCAATCCGTAAGAACTTATGCAGCCACAAAACCATCTTTACATGAAACACTTAAGAAAGTACTAAACACAGAAGAAAAGGAAAAAAGAACAACGTTCTTCACAAAAGTACAGGGAAAAGAATAAAATATACACGAACCAACCCCAAAAGCAAAAGAAAGACAAAAAAGAAAAAGAAAAAACCAAGTGGAAGAACAATAACTCAATAAGAACTCCATGATAGGGACGAACTCTCACATTTCAATAATTAGTCTGAATGTGAATGGACTAAACGCACCACTGAAAAGACATAGAATGACAAAATGGATAAAATATCACCAGGCAACAATATACTGCCTTCAAGAGACCCATCTCACTAGAAAGGACATACACAGACTCAAAGTAAGAGGATGGGAAACAAATTTTCAGGCGAATGGAACACAAAAGAAAGGAGGAGTCGCGATCCTAATTTCAGACAAAATACCTTTAAGCTATCAAAAATTAAAAAAGATACAGAGGGCCACTACATAATGATAAAAGGTTCACTCCATCAACAAGAAATATCTATCCTAAACATATATGCACCCAACATAGGCGCACCAACATTCATAAAGCAACTTCTAGGAAAACTAAAGAAAGACATTGACTCTAACACCATAATAACTGGGGACTTTAATACACCACTCACAACCTGA
>NW_007223957.1:0-2047 GCF_000164805.1 Carlito syrichta | reverse complement strand
CTACAGGTGCATGCTACCATGCCCAGCTAATTTTTGATTTTTGATTGTAGAGACGACGTCTCGCCAAGTTGTCCGGGCTGGTCTCGAACCCGCGGGCTCAGTCAGCCCTCTCACCTCAGCCTCCCAAAGTGTTGGGATCACAAGCTGAGCCATCAAATCCAGCCAAGATTTTCTTTATAGAGTTCTGTGTGTATGTGCATGCACGTGTATGTTTGGAAAACACCCTCCTATAATATAATCCTCCAGAACATATAAATTATTTTCTTCCATGTTAGCCGTTTAAGTCCTTAGTGTGTTTCTCATCCCCTTTATACATCTTTTATGGATCTTTTATTTACTTTAAATTCCTTTATCCTGGGTGGCCCCAAAATATAGTCCTATATAATGCCCAAAAACCTAAAGGGGTTATTTAGTCACAGTGTAACTTTAATCTCATGTTTAGTGAGTAATTATGAATCCCATTGTACAATTACAAGCTGTTTTAAATTATCATTAAACTTCATTTTTTATTAAAAAAATCAGGACAATATCTTTTGTAGAAATGGATTTTCTAGAGAAGAGGAAATTGTGAAGAAAGAGCCAGGCCCAAACTTTCCAGCCACAGTGAGCAACTACACTCACAGCCCTCCCCAAGCCCATTTGTAAGTTGGTGACCTAGCAAAGGAGAAAAGGCTTTCCATGCTTATGACTTACAAGGAATAAAGCAATCTGTCTCTGCCTTCAGACTGTAAACATTGTGGACTAGATTGTACCTTGTGGTTCATTCTGTCTTCATTCTGTCCTCGTGGTGAGGGGTGGGATTCCGAGAGGAACTTGCTTCTCAGTTGTCCTGGAGACAGACCTCTTGGAAGAGTTCATCCATCCACATGGCTGAGTTGCCTGGTCTCTCTTCTGCTTCCTCTTCTCTCATGTGCTTTTAGTTTTAATTAACAATTAATCAGTCCTGAACTGCCAATCAACAACACTTTATGATCATTCCAATCACAACTTCATAGCACCGGGTAGCTTCTTTAATGAATTATTTCAATAAGAATCATATGTATCCAGGCAAACCCTGGGACAAAAGCCCACTCAAATCCAGAAATATTTGCAAAGGAATTCTCTAGGGTATGTTCGAAGAAAGGGTTGTTTAACAATCTTCTGCAAACTCTGTCAGTATCCCTTACTCTCTTCTAGAAAGGCAAAAAGGGAAGCCAGTTGTGTTTGTGAAGAAATGATGACTTACATAACAAGGGTAAGGTGGGAAGACATGCCCTAGGGCTAGAAAGACTCAAGGGGGACAGAAGCTGACCAGACACAGGTGTTTCATCACTCAGTCACTCATTCTACTAAATGCATTGAGTAATAGGATCATTAATCCAGGATGGGCACACAGGGTATCTTCCAGAAAGGGGGTCCAAGTCCAGGGATCCAATTTAGGGAGAAACATGTCAACCCTTCCCACCAGCAATTCCCAGCTAGATTGTGCCAATTCCTCTGCTCTTACTCAAGAAAGTGTAGAAGAATGTGAGAGTGATGTCATTATAGGGATAGGTTTGAATGAATTCTAACTGACACAAAAACAGGAAATCATTTGCAAATTTCAGTACTTTAATATCAACCTATCACATTCCTCACATATGGCCTCAGCAAGCCATGTCTTTCAGCAACAAGTTCAAAGGCAAAGCAGGCTCCAAGCATCCCAACAAGAAAAGATGGCATATTAAATGGGAATAACTAAGGTAAGTTTAATATTGTGATCATTTGCAAAAAATATGGATAAGCTTAAAAAAAACAGCACAGTCCAGAAGCACACTGTCTGCCAACAGCAGAAGCTATTACCAATCCTAAGCCTGAAGGGACAAGGGCAGGGTATAAATCCTGAATCCTGGAATCCTGAGAGACGAGGAAGGCTCCCTAGGGGGAACTGCAGCCTTTGGGGAAGTCATTGACACCCTGGAACCCAAAGACTGATGTCCTTCTGTCAAATGCCACTGGAAACCAGAGGGTAAGGGAACATATTGAAACTGCCTCCAGAGTTCAGCCTCCATGGGCACAGAGCAAGGGG
>NW_007223956.1:0-1998 GCF_000164805.1 Carlito syrichta | reverse complement strand
CTCACCTCAGCCTCCCAAAGTGTTGGGATCACAAGCTGAGCCATCAAATCCAGCCAAGATTTTCTTTATAGAGTTCTGTGTGTATGTGCATGCACGTGTATGTTTGGAAAACACCCTCCTATAATATAATCCTCCAGAACATATAAATTATTTTCTTCCATGTTAGCCGTTTAAGTCCTTAGTGTGTTTCTCATCCCCTTTATACATCTTTTATGGATCTTTTATTTACTTTAAATTCCTTTATCCTGGGTGGCCCCAAAATATAGTCCTATATAATGCCCAAAAACCTAAAGGGGTTATTTAGTCACAGTGTAACTTTAATCTCATGTTTAGTGAGTAATTATGAATCCCATTGTACAATTACAAGCTGTTTTAAATTATCATTAAACTTCATTTTTTATTAAAAAAATCAGGACAATATCTTTTGTAGAAATGGATTTTCTAGAGAAGAGGAAATTGTGAAGAAAGAGCCAGGCCCAAACTTTCCAGCCACAGTGAGCAACTACACTCACAGCCCTCCCCAAGCCCATTTGTAAGTTGGTGACCTAGCAAAGGAGAAAAGGCTTTCCATGCTTATGACTTACAAGGAATAAAGCAATCTGTCTCTGCCTTCAGACTGTAAACATTGTGGACTAGATTGTACCTTGTGGTTCATTCTGTCTTCATTCTGTCCTCGTGGTGAGGGGTGGGATTCCGAGAGGAACTTGCTTCTCAGTTGTCCTGGAGACAGACCTCTTGGAAGAGTTCATCCATCCACATGGCTGAGTTGCCTGGTCTCTCTTCTGCTTCCTCTTCTCTCATGTGCTTTTAGTTTTAATTAACAATTAATCAGTCCTGAACTGCCAATCAACAACACTTTATGATCATTCCAATCACAACTTCATAGCACCGGGTAGCTTCTTTAATGAATTATTTCAATAAGAATCATATGTATCCAGGCAAACCCTGGGACAAAAGCCCACTCAAATCCAGAAATATTTGCAAAGGAATTCTCTAGGGTATGTTCGAAGAAAGGGTTGTTTAACAATCTTCTGCAAACTCTGTCAGTATCCCTTACTCTCTTCTAGAAAGGCAAAAAGGGAAGCCAGTTGTGTTTGTGAAGAAATGATGACTTACATAACAAGGGTAAGGTGGGAAGACATGCCCTAGGGCTAGAAAGACTCAAGGGGGACAGAAGCTGACCAGACACAGGTGTTTCATCACTCAGTCACTCATTCTACTAAATGCATTGAGTAATAGGATCATTAATCCAGGATGGGCACACAGGGTATCTTCCAGAAAGGGGGTCCAAGTCCAGGGATCCAATTTAGGGAGAAACATGTCAACCCTTCCCACCAGCAATTCCCAGCTAGATTGTGCCAATTCCTCTGCTCTTACTCAAGAAAGTGTAGAAGAATGTGAGAGTGATGTCATTATAGGGATAGGTTTGAATGAATTCTAACTGACACAAAAACAGGAAATCATTTGCAAATTTCAGTACTTTAATATCAACCTATCACATTCCTCACATATGGCCTCAGCAAGCCATGTCTTTCAGCAACAAGTTCAAAGGCAAAGCAGGCTCCAAGCATCCCAACAAGAAAAGATGGCATATTAAATGGGAATAACTAAGGTAAGTTTAATATTGTGATCATTTGCAAAAAATATGGATAAGCTTAAAAAAAACAGCACAGTCCAGAAGCACACTGTCTGCCAACAGCAGAAGCTATTACCAATCCTAAGCCTGAAGGGACAAGGGCAGGGTATAAATCCTGAATCCTGGAATCCTGAGAGACGAGGAAGGCTCCCTAGGGGGAACTGCAGCCTTTGGGGAAGTCATTGACACCCTGGAACCCAAAGACTGATGTCCTTCTGTCAAATGCCACTGGAAACCAGAGGGTAAGGGAACATATTGAAACTGCCTCCAGAGTTCAGCCTCCATGGGCACAGAGCAAGGGGACCATAGGTCAGAGGGCAAAGGGAAAATGTCCTACACAGGTGTCAGTGATGACAGGTTGA
>NW_007223955.1:0-808 GCF_000164805.1 Carlito syrichta | reverse complement strand
ATGTAGATTCTGTTGTCAGAGCTAGAGACAACAGAATTAGAGACCTTTAAGGAGCATGGAGTTATGGTTGTTAATGTTGCCATCACTGAAATGGGGGCGGGGGCACTGCTCAAGATGTAGAGAGTTCATGGAACCCAGAGGTACATTTAGAAGGCTGAAGAACCCAGATGCTACCAGGCAGGGATCTTAGCAGGGCATGGAGGTTGACAAGTCACAACCAGTGGGAGCATGAAGAATAAGTCCCTCTGCGAGATGAACCATAATCTATACATCTTAGTAGAGGGTAAAGTTGAAAGCCCATTGATAAAACCCAGGCAGCAACGTAGACTGTAATAAATGGGACAGGGCAAGTCACAAAAGCCATATGTTTCCATGCCTGAACTTGAAAGGCATATTCTGGGCATATAAACATACAAAAATACACGTGTTTATAGGACTGGAAAAGTTATAATAATTTTTCCATTTTTTATTAAGACTTGGGAAAATAAATTAATTCTTTGTTCAGGCTCACTGTTCTTGGTAAAGTGACACATATGCACAGAATAAATATATAAGTATTCACAACAGTTTGAGGTCGGCCACCATATTCTAACTCTGTAAAACTTAGTATAGTTCTGCCTTGAGGACATTCTATTTGCCATGGAATCATGTCTTTACAAAAATCCATGGGAGGACATGTTCTCCCATAGGAGAACCAGTCATACATTTGTCCTGGCTTAGGTACATGTCTTCTTCCAGAAACCAGGGACTAGGACCAATGAAGCTTTCTTCTAGGGCAAGAAGATCCCTCCCACACATGCTATTCTTA
>NW_007223954.1:0-1378 GCF_000164805.1 Carlito syrichta | reverse complement strand
AGAGATGAGGTTTTGCCAAGTTGCCCAGGCTGGTCTCAAACCTGCAGGCTTAGGCAATCCACTCATCTTGGCCTCCCAAAGTGCTGGGATTACAGGCTGAGCCACCAAGCCTGGTCTATAATTTTTGACTAAGTTTTGTATTGGTAATGCTTTCTTTTCCAAAACTTTTAAAAGTTATTTCCCTATGACTTGCAATATACATCTGTATTACAGTCTACCTTCAAATAATACTATACCGCTTCATATATATTGCAAGAACCTTACAACAATATACTTCTAATTCCTTTCTTTCATCAAAAGATGCAAGTACAATTATTGTCATATGTTTTACTTTTACATGTGGTATAAATCCAACAATACATTGGTAGTAATTTTGCTTTAGGAAACCAACTATATTTCAGAGTGATTAAAAATAACAAATGATATATTTTATACCAATTATCTGTCTGTAATCATATTGCTTTTTAAAAAATAACTCTCTTTAACATGTATTATAATGCAGATCTGCTGGAAATGAATTCAGTTTTTCTTTACTGAAAACGCCTCTATTTCCTCTTATTTTTTGAAAGATATATTTGCTGGGTAGAGAATTCTGGTTTGATATTTTCTTTCAGTGCTGAAAAGATATTGGTCTATTGTCCTCTGGATTGCATAGTTTCTGAAGATAACTCTGCGATAACTCTTATCTTTGTTATTTCTCTCTACTGTGTCTTTTTCCTCTGGTTACCTGGGCTTATCTTTTATCTTTTGTTTTCTGAAGTTTGAATATAAGTATCGAGGCATGTTAACTTAATTTAATTTTTATTTCTTATTATTTATCCTGGTGCTTTCTGAGTGTCTTGAATCTATGACTTAATATCTTTCATTGTTTTTGAAACATTCTCTTTAAATATTTCTTCTGCCATTTTATCTATATATTTTCTATGTGGAACTTCAATTAGCTATAATGTCCCATGACTCTTAGATGCTCTGTCCTCAGTCTCTGTCTGAGTGTCTCTCTTTTTCTCTTTCTTTGTCTTAACTCTTTGTGTTTCAGGTTGGATAATGCCAAAACTACTATTTTCCTATGTATGATACCCAAAGATTTATCTTTTACTGAGTTTTTCCCTGGCTGAGTTTAACCAAGGAGTCAATTGAAGGAGTTCATCATCTCTGATATTGTTTTATTATTATTATTAATAACATGCTAGCTATAGGCTCAAGAAACACTGTGATTTTTTTCCCATTTTTTTCTATTATTCCAGTGGGCTAATACTCTCCAAGATTTCTAACTCCTAGGTGCAAGTGGAACCTCAGAGAAAGTTTTTTTTGTTTTGTTTTGTTTTGTTTTTTGAGTTGTAGTCTCACTCTTGTTGCCCAAGCTGGATTGCGGTCACCA
>NW_007223953.1:0-801 GCF_000164805.1 Carlito syrichta | reverse complement strand
CTGAGCCGGGCTCTGTGGCTCAGCCTGTAATCCCGCGCCTTTGGGAGGCTGAGGTGAGTGGATTGCCTGAGCCCGCAGGTTCGAGACCCGCCTGGGCAGGCGAGACCTCATCTCTACAATAAAATCAAAAAATTAGCCAGGCGTGGTAGCACACTCCTGTAATTCCGGCTACTCAGAAGTCTGAAGTGGAAAAACCGCCGGAGCCCAGAGGGTCAAGGCTGCAGTGGCCGGGAGTGGCCACTGCACTCCAGTCTGGGTGACAGAGTGAGACTCCAACTCCAAAAAAATAAAATAAAATAAAATATAAGCTATAAATATGCATTATTTGAAAAAATATATAATTTACAAAAGAATAATGCAAGCCATTTTATACTTTTCAGAGTTGATAATAATTCCAAACCAATATGGTCCCACTGTTTGTTTTTTTCATAAAATAATTTAACTGAGCTTGCAATGAAAAGTTAAATTGATTGGTGTTTCTATTTCATTTAGTTCTTCTTTCCAGATAAGTAATGGCCAAATCATGAATAGAAAAAAAGGTCAGAAAATTAACTAGTAACTTTGAATTTAATCAAGAGCATGAAGTAAATTAGAAGTAGAAAAATAATCAAGAAAATTATGTTATCTTTAAAATGTTTTTAAATAATACAAGGGCACATCCAATTTTTTTAAAAAAGAAAACTAGTTAAATATGTTTTGCTACCTTTGTTCTATTTCTCAAATGTTTTTCAGAGTTAACTTCTTATGAAACTTATAGGCACTGTGTCTCCTGTTACATTATTTTCTATTTTGAGACATTTC
>NW_007223952.1:0-2047 GCF_000164805.1 Carlito syrichta | reverse complement strand
GCTACCTGATGACCACAGAGGGACTAGATCAGGAGTCAGATCTAGTCCTGAGGCTCTCAGATGGAGAGGTGACCTCCCTCTGTTCCGTAAGGCGTTCGGAAAGATGGAACTATCACATCAGAAGTAATGGCGGGATTAACAGCTTTGACGACCACCTTTTTAGCCCAGAGAACATAGCTGTGTGTTTTTAATTTGTTATGATTTATTACACTGAAATTGGTGTGAAATGGACAACAAATCATGGGTGTCAGAATCTGGAAATGAATTTTATCAGCTGAGCAAAGTGAGTGCCTTTGGGATTTGCATAAGTTTCTCATAATTCTTTTTATATTACAGATGATGTGTAAAACTGTGAAAATAAACTGAAAATGACATGATATTTCCTAAGTAGCTAACTTCACATGTATATATACACACATATAAATATAGTCACTTAGTCTCAGTTTAGACTTCCTCTGTAATTCAAGGTGATTTGCACATGACCACAGAGATATCTGTCTAAAAACCTCAAAGTCAACATTCAGGCCATTTGTTCCATCTCTTAAATGTCTGGGATTATCTATAGAAAAACATTATAACAATATATTTACCAACTATAATTTGTTTTCAACGTTCAAATTTGGAAGAAGGAATTTAGACTCACATACCAGTGTAAAAATGCTAAGATTGAAGAAAAAATCTACCCCCAAATTTCAGATGTTATAAATACCCTTCAGCATCACAAAAAAGCTGCCCTTGTTAGAAACTAACTTTGCATGCATAATTAATTTGGGCACCACATTCCAACTTCACAATCAGAAGAGAAATTGAATTCAGGTGTTTGGTGAACATATGGGGGATTTACTGTGAATTTATGACCTGTGGTTGGAGTGTAAAACCCCAAGATACTTGCTGATAAAACTTAATGAAGCTTGTGCAGAGGAGCTATTTTTATTTGTCATTTGGTAATTGATACATTTCTTGGTCTAACCTTCCCACCCTTCCCCCATTCCTCACAAATCTTCCAGTCTGAGAGAGAATGCCATAGAGGGAGGCCCTGGTCTACTGAGGCAGGTCTAATGCTTACCTCATTAGAAAGTTCACAGTTTGCTTTTTCCAAGGCACTTTAGTCTGTTCCTTCCCTTCCCTTTTAATTTAGCAATTGATGCTTTGAACAGGCACCGTGGGAGGAAGTGCTCCTTTCTTCTAAGAGAAGCAAAAGCTTTCACAGAGGGCTGACACCTCTTTACTCTTTTTTGAGAAAGCAAAGATAGAGGTGCAATATAGCTCATCAATAAAATTAAGGCAACAAATTCATTGCCATTTCAAGCTTCTCTCCCCAAGAATAAACACATCTTCAAGTGACAGCAACCTGCCATACATATCCTGACCATGTCTCTCTGCTTCACCTTTCATACATAGGATTTTACCAAGAATATTCCTGACTCCAGTGCCAGAAACAAAAAAAAAGTAAAAGAAAAAAGAAAAAAAAAGACACATGTTCCCTTTTAACATACGGGGGTATAGTGGGTTTAATGAGAAACCTGTGTTTGCTCACTAATTTACAGCAATTAAGAACTCAGTTCTGACATCTGTAGATTAGAACTATTTAGCTACAGATCAGGAATATTTTATGGAATTGCTAATCAGTATAGAAAAAGATCTAAGCGGGAAGATGGTATTTACCTGTGTTCTCTGAACAGTGTCGGTTCCTGGGAGTTGTGCATCCTAGGATCTCTTTTCAGTTCAGTGACATTTCTCCCCCAACGCTTTAGTCATCCCTGTTCAGGAACTTGTTTGTATCCACTTTATCATGCTGACAATCTGTCTGTTTTGAAAGGATTACAACTCTGTACACCCGTGCATGACATCACAGTAAGACATTGCTTAATGATCTGAGACGCTGGTGGTCATTGCCGGCTGCCTGTTACTGAGACTTTGTGACGGGTCTGCCCTACATCTGTTTCTCCCGGAATCACTTTTGCCTGCTCCAGTTCTGGTGTCTGCTTTAAGTGACATCCAAGAAATAGCTGAATTTTTGACTTGCCATTGGTACAAATAAAGGGAC
>NW_007223951.1:0-1980 GCF_000164805.1 Carlito syrichta | reverse complement strand
AAATAATGTTGACTCTAGTGCAAAGGCTATACAAGTCGCCTTCTTCTTTTTTTTTTTTTTACCTTAATACTCTTTGTTCTGCAATAGGCCAGTCAATATCCACATCTATATCCACACTATGCTCAGCTCGCATTTCATAGTATGCCATTTTTCCACCCTAAAAACAGTACAAATGTTATGAGTACTGTTTTTATCATTTACTCGCATATATCAAAACTTATTATAATACAGAACAATGAATTCATTTTACATTATTGAGAAAAATGAATTACCCAGTAAAATCAGTTATGTAAAAAGAACAATTTTTTAAAGAGGAGAAGGTTCATACACAAAAAACAGTCTTAACATTTTTCAAATTCTAGCTATACATTTCAAGTTCCCTATTTTTAAAAAATGAATTTCTATTTTAACACTGAAAAAACTAGAAATGATACCCATTCTCCAGTATTCTGACTTCAAGGGACTTTCTGGAGAGTAATTATTCAAATGACCAGATAAATTACTAGAAAATTTCATTTTCAGAATTGTTAGTCTCTTCACAAAACATGTTACAATGAGGAACATCATTTTTCTCCACACTTTAGGAAAAGGTTAGTCCTTAGAAAAGAGCTTGGAAAGCACAGTTATCTGTATTTGTCAACTCTAATCTTTCAGAACATTTGAATTTAACTAAACAGTCAGTCTGCAGTTTGCCTATACAATGACTAGAAGATTGGGAAAAAAAGTTTTTCCCTCTTTTCCTCAGAGCATGATCACATTAAAATATTTGCTACAAAGTGTTGAGGTTTCTCTTTTTTCAAATTCTATTTCTTGAGTAACAATAAAGACCTGAATACAAATCTTGACAGTATTATTTACTAGCTGTTTTGTCTTGAATCAATTACTTCATTTTTCAGAGATGCAGTTTCCTCCTCTGTAATATGAGATAGAAACACTCACTTCATTATGTTGCTATGCAGATTACATGAGATAACCTACATAATAAGGTGCTTCATACAATCCATGGGACATAATAAGGGATGAAGAAATAATAACTAAAATTAAGAAATATATGATGCAACCATGTAGGTTTTAAAGATGGGACAGTTAATCTCCTTATTTTAAAATGAGAGCAATAAGAGTCAGAAAAGATAAAATTATATAATCAAGGTTACATAGAGATATAACTAGAATCTGACTTTGCTGATGGCCAAGTTGGTACTCTTTCACCTCTATTGTTGCTGTTGTTTTTCTCTTTCTCTTTTTAAAGCAGTAGAAGTTATTGAACCACAAAGCCACAACCTAACTGTAACACAAACATGAATTACAGTTTTGAATGGAATATTAGGAATACCAGGGTATGTGTAGACATTCAGTACTTGATTCATTTTTTATTGTTGTAGCAAAATTCCTTGTATATTTACTGAATATATTCCAAAGTTGTGGTAAGCCTGAAGGATAAATGCCTCAGATGATAAATTTTGTCAGCTATTGCCTTCCCTCTAAAAGTTGATACTTTCCTTTACATTTTGTGCTGTATCTCTTCCCTTAAATGCAAAGTATACATAAAAAAGGTTTAAAAGGATTTTGCAATTAAAGTACAAACCTGCAAGTAACCCATCTCTATCAAATGCCTTTTAGCAAAATAAAACGAGCCATTTTCATATAATTCTCCATCCCAGTCTTGTCGGCGAGGCCGTTTAGCTGGATTCAAATTCAGAGGCTCAGTCACTTCACGAACTGAAAGCAAAAAGTTACAGTAAGTCTACACTGCTTTGAATACAGAAAGTGTTCATTTAGTAACTTTAAAAAGAAGTGGATTGCCTGAGCTGGCGGGTTCGAGACCCGCCTGGGCAACTTGGCGAGAGCTCATCTCTACAATAAATAAAAAAATCAGCCCAGTGTGGTAGTGCGTGCCTGTAGTTCCGGCTATTTGGAAGGCTGAGGCAGAAGAATCGCCGGAGGCCAGCAAGTTGAGGCTGCGGTGGCCGAGAGTGGCTG
>NW_007223950.1:0-807 GCF_000164805.1 Carlito syrichta | reverse complement strand
GTGTGTGTGTGTGTGTGTGTGTGTGTGTGTGTGTTTAACAGATGAGCTTCCTCAGGATGGAGAATGGGACCCAGGGTGCATGTCCTAGAGGTCAGCTCTGGAGAGGAAAGGGGAGAAAGGCCACCACACTATTAAAAAACCCTATTTATGAAAGGCTCACTGCACCCCAGACACCATGCTGGGAACTTCACTTGGATTGTGTCCTGAGACAGGCACTGTCATGTCCTCATTTTCCACATGAAAGACCCAAAGGTCAAGGAGGTTAAGTGACTTCCTCAAGCTTCCAGAGCTAAAAAATGATTCAGACAGGACTTCAGAGCACATGTCCCCGCTGTTTTTTATTTGTTTATATGCTATGCTTCTTACATAAGAATAATAATCATAGCTTACTTTGTTTAGCTCATACCCTATGCTGGACACTGTATTTTTTTGTTGGTGTTTGGTTTCTTTTTGAGTTGGAATCTCACTCCATCACCCAGGCTAGAGTGCTGTGGCATGCTCATGGCCACCCAGCATCGATCTGCTGGGCTCTGGTGATCCTTCCGTCTCAGCCTTCCAAGTAGCCAGAACTACAAGCATACGCTACCGTGCTCGGGACACTGTGTTTTATGTGTGTGAACTCACTGACTCATCAGCAGCTCTGTGAGGTGGAAGATACTGCTGCCATCCCATCTGCATATGATATAACTTGCCTAAGGTCACACAGCTGGTAAGAGACAGAACTTGTGCTTGACCCTGACGGTCTAACTCTAGATCCCAGCACTCAGTTCATGATCCATTGCCCTTTTCTTTCATGAAGGAAGCATG
>NW_007223949.1:0-752 GCF_000164805.1 Carlito syrichta | reverse complement strand
TGGTTTCCTATTTTTAATACAGCAGGACTAGTTGGGATATGAAACTATGGGGAATTGGCATTTGATGTGCATATTAATTTTGCCAGAAAACTATTCTTTGCTAGATTTTTATCTTGTTATCAAGAGTTGCACCCAGTAGTCACAGAACAGGAGGAAGTGAATTCATAGTCTGGGTAGGGAATACATATTCTGGTACCTCAACAATATAGAAATCGTCAAAACTCCTGCATGCATACATAGAAAAGTTATATCCAAGTAAGTCAACTGTTAACTGCATTTCTGGTTTAAAAGACTAGATCTGTTTGTTTATTCGACTTTTAAGGAGAAAAGTATTCAAGGTTATGTCTTTGAAACGATGACCTCAAGATTTTCAGTAGTTGTACTTACCCTTTGAAGTTTCTCTAAAATGTTGTAAACCTACAGTTACTTAATTGAGGTCTTCTGAAAAAATACGATTTAATGTATCTGCTCTTATTTTTTTTTTTTTAGGTCAGTCTTGATTCTCGAGTTAGAGAGGTGATCAATAGAAATCTGTTGGATCCTAATCCTCACATGTACGAAGATGCCCAACTTCAGATATATACTTTAATGCACAGAGATTCTTTTCCAAGGTTTTTGAACTCTCAAATTTATAAGGCATTTGTTGAAAGTACTGCTGGCTCTTCTTCTGAATCTTAATTTTTCATTAAAACCATCATTTTGGAGGGCTGGGATGAAAAATAAAAGTAGTTAAATAACATCAGAAACTGAGT
>NW_007223948.1:0-761 GCF_000164805.1 Carlito syrichta | reverse complement strand
GTCACAGAACAGGAGGAAGTGAATTCATAGTCTGGGTAGGGAATACATATTCTGGTACCTCAACAATATAGAAATCGTCAAAACTCCTGCATGCATACATAGAAAAGTTATATCCAAGTAAGTCAACTGTTAACTGCATTTCTGGTTTAAAAGACTAGATCTGTTTGTTTATTCGACTTTTAAGGAGAAAAGTATTCAAGGTTATGTCTTTGAAACGATGACCTCAAGATTTTCAGTAGTTGTACTTACCCTTTGAAGTTTCTCTAAAATGTTGTAAACCTACAGTTACTTAATTGAGGTCTTCTGAAAAAATACGATTTAATGTATCTGCTCTTATTTTTTTTTTTTTAGGTCAGTCTTGATTCTCGAGTTAGAGAGGTGATCAATAGAAATCTGTTGGATCCTAATCCTCACATGTACGAAGATGCCCAACTTCAGATATATACTTTAATGCACAGAGATTCTTTTCCAAGGTTTTTGAACTCTCAAATTTATAAGGCATTTGTTGAAAGTACTGCTGGCTCTTCTTCTGAATCTTAATTTTTCATTAAAACCATCATTTTGGAGGGCTGGGATGAAAAATAAAAGTAGTTAAATAACATCAGAAACTGAGTTCCTGGAGAACTACAGTTTAGCATTTCTCACGCTACTGTGAAAATACAACCATTATGGTCTTTGTCTCCATTTTTATCAAGGTTATCCATGGTTAAGTTTGGAGAAAATACCATACACACACACACAAAAAATAAATTGCCAAATTG
>NW_007223947.1:0-675 GCF_000164805.1 Carlito syrichta | reverse complement strand
TTTTTTTTTTTTAGGTCAGTCTTGATTCTCGAGTTAGAGAGGTGATCAATAGAAATCTGTTGGATCCTAATCCTCACATGTACGAAGATGCCCAACTTCAGATATATACTTAATGCACAGAGATTCTTTTCCAAGGGTTCTGAACTCTCAAATTTATAAGGCATTTGCTGAAAGTACTGCTGGCTCTTCTTCTGAATCTTAATTTTTCATTAAAACCATCATTTTGGAGGGCTGGGATGAAAAATAAAAGTAGTTAAATAACATCAGAAACTGAGTTCCTGGAGAACTACAGTTTAGCATTTCTCAGGCTACTGTGAAAATACAACCATTATGGTCTTTGTCTCCATTTTTATCAAGGTTATCCATGGTTAAGTTTGGAGAAAATACCATACACACACACACAAAAAATAAATTGCCAAATTGTTTGTTTTATTCAACACTCATTCTACTTGCAAGCAAACTATATCTGTTGTCCTATGACCAGTCTCCTAGCGTATCTCCAGAGACTGCATGTGCAAAGTAAAACTGCTTCATTTGCCACGTAGTTGTTGTAATATTTAATCCAATAGCATAACTTATATCTGTATTTAAGGACTTTTGTGCAATATGATCTTATAGAAATAATTGCCAAAAATTGGCCGTGGTTTGCATTTTTTTAAACATAATCTAAAACAG
>NW_007223946.1:0-2010 GCF_000164805.1 Carlito syrichta | reverse complement strand
AGTAGCTGGCCAGGAATCTCTGACTAGGAGTAAGCAGGAATGAAAAACAGGTGAGGAAGAGCGGTCACTGCACTCCAGTCTGGGCGACAGAGTCTGACTCCAAATAGATAGATAGATAGATAATAAAAAGTAGCTGGCCAGGAATCTCTGACTAGGAGTAAGCAGGAATGAAAAACAGGTGAGGAAGAAAGTCGTCTGAAAGCAAGTAAATTGAGTAGCATATGAAGGACAGGTTAGATTTTCCAAATTCATTTGGTGGTTATCTTAGAGCACGCTTGTCATGTCCTCATTCACACGAACCTGATTCATCGTCGAAAACAGAAACATGAGCAAGAATAAAGCAAGAGTGAACACACACACACACACACACACACACAGATGACCATCTCAAAATTCGCTTTTGGAGACCAATGGCCAGGCTGGTCCTGGGGACAGACTTCCGTGGCTGTGGTCCCATCTCCGGCGGCGGACTCGGCCCTGCTCTCTGCTGCGGCTCTGGAAGCCTCCTTTCCCCCATAGACACTGGGCAACAAATCCTCGCCGTCAGAATAGACTGGCACCTCGCAACCTTACACTTCCGGACCAACACGCCTCCGGGGCACGAGCTAAGAGGGAATTAGAGGAGATGCCCGAGGTCTCGGGGACCGCCCTGCAGACCAGCTGAAACTCCACCTCTTCCTCTCCCTCACAGCTCTCCGCTCTGCTCCCCAGCTTTTGGTCACATGAATTTCACCGCGTTCCTACGCTCGGGCGGAAGTGCCCGCCAGGGTTTCCGGGAGGCCGGGCACAACTGAGGTGTACACTGGGCGGGGCGTAGTCAGTTCTCGACCCTATTTCCTGCTGTGTAGTATCACGTGACCTGCTCTGCCCAGAACTTCCGGTTCTGCTCAAGTTTTGGGCGCTGGACTTTAGCGATGCGGTCCCGACTTCTTTGGGGCGCTGCTCGGTGTCTCTGGGCCCTCGGAGCTACTGGTCCGGCCCGCCGGCCCCTAAGCTGCGATACCCCGCCGCTGGAGGAGCTCTTCGCCCGGGACGGGTCCTTGCGGACTTTCCTCGAGCGCCAGGCGGGGTCTGGAGCCCTGGTCAGCAGGCCCCAGTTGGCGTCGGCGGCCAAGCTGCTGAGTGAGAAGGAGGGGGAGCTGCGGGAGATCGAGCACTTGCTGCGCGGTAAGGGCACGGCCAGGGAGAGGCGTCGGAGCACGTTCTCGACTCTTCGTTTGCCTTTTCTACGATGTCACTGGCCAGGTGCCCACACTTTACCCGAGCTTGACACTGCTCACTTGCAGACGTTTTTGTTTTGGATCAAAGGTCAAGACATGCATGCCTTCTGACGCCATCCTTCCCCGAGAGCTCTTGTACTCCCTTGCCGCTGTGTTCCGCCCGTTTGTACGCGTTTATTAGTCGCATCTTTTCCGGCGGGAGCTTCTTAGCTAAGGACAAGTAAGGCACTGGCTCTGTGATGAGCTCCAGAGCCGTGTTCTCAACATAGGGTGTGGAGACCGTCTTCAATAGTATCAGGAGTGGTGCTTGTCAAGCCAGACTTAGGACTCAGAATCTGAGACCTTGGCATGATAAGCATCTTT
Source organism: Carlito syrichta (assembly GCF_000164805.1). Lineage (NCBI taxonomy): Eukaryota > Metazoa > Chordata > Mammalia > Primates > Tarsiidae > Carlito > Carlito syrichta. The sequence goes on along the minus strand of NW_007223946.1, from coordinate 427 downwards.
AACAAGTTTCCCAGGTGTTTCGCGTATATTGGGCTCTGGAATGGGGCTTAAAGTGTCTGCATTGCTACAAGCTCCCAGGCAGGCGGAGCTGCAGGTCCATTGTCCACTTTACTGGTCCCTTACTATGCCCCAGCATTTGCTTAGTTAGACACTACTAATTACCAAAAAATTATGGAACTGGCTTTTAGGAGCTTACGGCTTAGTAAAGGAGTTGTCTGATAATTAAGTAAAATTATGAGTGAATGTTTAGCCTGTTCAATAAAGACCAGGGTGTTTTTTTTTTTAAAGGCCGAAATTTAAACGGGGCTTGAAGAGTAGGCAGGAGGTTGTCAGATGGTGCAGGAGAAGGGAATTGAAGGCAGAGGTGACCAGCAAGAGTAAAGGTACCAAATTGGGAAGTTACAATATGGCAGGAGCAAAAAACAGG
>NW_007223945.1:0-810 GCF_000164805.1 Carlito syrichta | reverse complement strand
AATTATGCTTTCATGACAAAAGCCAGCGAGATAGCTAAAAACACACAAGATCCTTATGGAAATTCTTATGAAATCTCTGAATTATGCAGAATCAGTTTTTTCTGTTAAAGTTTAACTTGTTTTAGTAAATATAGTTGTGCTAAAATATCTTTTACTTATGTCTTGTTTTCTCAATATTTTCTGAATAAGGTTTTGTAGCTTGAGAAGCTTTCCACTCTAATTTGTTCATCATGCTTATTCAATAGACACTTGGTCTCTAACCACTGTCATTATATGACATAAATTCTAGTATTTATTTTATTAATTTCTATGAGTTTGAGATGGAAAGTAGAGAGTATGAAGGTGCAAAGTATGAACTGTATTTAGAATCTGACAATACGGGGTTTGTAGTTTAGCTTTCACATTGATAATTCTGAGTAATTTGTTTAACCTTGCTGAAATTCAGTTTTTTCATTAAATGGGTCAAAAATACATGAATTAAATATTCAATATCAAGATTAAAATCATTTAAAATGTTAAGTGAAGGGACCAGTACTCAGCAATGTAGTAGCAATTACATCTGGGTCTCCAGTCCCTTGGGGACAATTATTTTCATGGATACCTCTCTAATATATCAGAGAATGAACCAAAATAAACAAAAGGGAATAGGTTAAAAAACTAAAAATTCTGAAATCATTTATGGAATTACAACTGAATGTTCTACAACATGCCAGTTTTCAGCTTTTTTGCGGGGGGGGGGGTTCTCTGTGAGTCAGCTGGCCTTGAGAGGTTGGGAATATTCCACAGCAGAATGGCATACCTCCAATCAAT
>NW_007223944.1:0-714 GCF_000164805.1 Carlito syrichta | reverse complement strand
TATACACCCATATGTAATCTCAGTTGATTAAAGTCTATACTTATAGTAGATTCTTAAGATAATTTTTTAAGTAAAGTATGAGCTAAGTCTGAAGATATATTTGACTGTTCCCAACAGTCCTTTGTAAAATCCCATTAGTGATCAGTTTTGTTTTACAAGAGAGAGAACTTTTTCTTCATCCACTGTGATTACTGAGACAGCCTCAACAGACATAGCAGACATATGCCTTTTTCAGTATTCTGTCTTTTTGTAGTTACAAGTAATTTTTCTAGGGCCCAAGCTACTGACATATTTCATGCAATTTTCAGCGTCCCCATTGTATGTACTCCTGTGTTTGCATTAAGTACATTTTATAATAAAAGTTTTATATCCTGGACTCAGGTGATATAAAGTTTGTATATCCTAAATATGATATTTTACTGAAAAGACCAAGTATTTCAAAATTTACTTGGAATGTTTATGTTTTTTATTTGGTATAATTAACTGCATATTTAGAACTATTTGCAACATATTAAAGAATATTGTCTTTCCCATACTGGGCATGGTGGTTCATTCCTGTAATCCCAGCACTTCTGGAGGCCAATGCAGGAGGATTGCTTGGGCCCAGGAGTTTGAGACCAGCCTGAGCAACACAGTGAGACCTTGTCTCCAAAAACCACTTAAAAAATTTAACTGGGTATGGTGGTGCATGCCTGTAGTCCTAGCAACTTGGGA
>NW_007223943.1:0-719 GCF_000164805.1 Carlito syrichta | reverse complement strand
AGGAGTTTGAGGCTGTGATGAATCATGGTCGTGCCATTGCACTCTAGCCTTGCCCTGCATTCTTATCTAAGCTTATCTAGTTTCAATTTTTAAATATTATAACTCCTATTGGTTTATGTTATTAAACATGTGAGCCTATCATTGACATCCTGTTTTGCATGAAATATTGTCTTCCTATTATTTATTAATAATTGTTTTCTATGATACAGGAAAGATAAGGGAACGGTATAATAAGCATTTATAAAACTTCTACTCAGATTCAAAATTTTACCTCCCTCTTTTCTCTCTCTGTCTCTGTCTCTCTGTGTGTGTGTGTGTGTGTGTGTCTGTTTCTCTCTCCCCCTCTCTACCCAGATCCAAAATTTGTTGTTTTACTTCCTCTCTCTCTCTCTCTCTCTCTCTCTTCTGTTCTCTTTTCTTTTTTATATTTGCTTGTAGAGTGCTTCTGTAACTTTCCTTAGTAGGATAATTGGCAACTATAAAGATGAAAGAGATAGGATGTGAACAGGTAGCTAAATATTCCAGATTTCCTTTCTCTTCAAGGGAAGTTGAACTTGTGTTCTCTAGGCTTCCCCCAGAAGGACTGTTTCTTAATTGTCTGCAGCAGTAAGTTGATAGTTCACATACATTTTATCAGACTTTATCTCTCTCTCCTCTTATTTTTCTTTCCTATTAGATGTGCTTCTATAATCATCTTCCATATCACCTATATGAACCCA
>NW_007223942.1:0-815 GCF_000164805.1 Carlito syrichta | reverse complement strand
AAGCTGGAACTAAGGCCCAAAAATTTGCTGCCGTAAAGAGAAAAACTGTAGGAGGCTGTTGAGATAATTACTAAAGATAAAAAACCCAAGGTGTTTCATTCTTTTGTGGCTATTGTGAATGGAATTGTGGTTTTTATTTGGGTTTCTGTTTGTTTATTATTGGTGTAAAAAAATGCAATTGTCTTTTGCACATTTATTTTATATCCTGAGACTTTGCCAAAGGCCTTTATCAGTGTAAAGAGGTTTTTGACAGTTTCTCTTAGGTTTTCAAGGTACACAATTATGTCATCTGCAAAGAGAGATAACTTGACTTCCTCTTTTCCTATTTGGATACCCCGACTGCCTTCTCTTCTCTGATTGCTCTAGCCAGGACTTCCAATACAATATTGAACAGGAGGGGTGAGAGTGGGCATCCTTGTCTTGTTCCAGTTTTCAGGGGAAATGGTTCCAATTTTTGTCCATTTAGGAGTATACAGGCTATGGGTTTCTCATAAATGGCTTTTACTATTTTGAGGTATGTTCCCCTGCACACGTATGTTTATTGCAGCATTGTTCACAATAGCAAGAACCTGGAAGCAACCATGCCGTCCATCAAAAGAGGACTGGATTAAAAAAATGTGGTACATATACACAATGGAATACTACGCAGTCATAAAAAAGGACAACATCATGAATTTCGCAGCCACCTGGATGGAACTAGAGTCTATAATACTGAGTGACCTCTCACAGAAACAAAGATCTGAGTATCACATGTTCTTGCTCATATAGTGGACCTTGAATATCCAATGTAATACTATAAGAAAATGACTGACGAA
>NW_007223941.1:0-2077 GCF_000164805.1 Carlito syrichta | reverse complement strand
ATGTAAACATGCTTTTTTGGTTATAGATGTAATTAACAAATATATACCATTTATTATTGGGCCATAGATTTGTAACAGTTTTCTAACATAAGGTAGTTTTTACGTGTAAAAATAGAGTTTTTTGTTATTCTGCCATCTAGATTCATTTTCCGGTTTTATTCTTTAACATTATATTTTGTTCTTTTGAATTAGTTAGGTTTTCCTTGAGAAATATATCATTGGAGTTTTTTAGCTTTGGTGTTGACATCTACATGGTATATTCAATTTTTTCTCTAGATGGGGTACTTAATATGTGTGAACCTAGATTTATCTACACAATCTTGCATTTGAAGTGTTGCATCTTATTTGGCATTTAGCTGCTGTGATTTAATAGGTGGAACATGATTTTTTGCAGTTTTAAAATCCTCTTTGTTATTTTACTCAAATTATGAACAATTTTTAAAGGTATTTCTGACTAGATTTTACTTATTTGATCACTGAAATGTGTTTTCTCAAATTTTTAATATTTTGATTTTTTAAAAAAAACTGTTTATAATTTGTACTATACATGTAAAAAGAAAAATTGTTCTTAAAATTCCAACTACTGATTTTTTACTTGTAGAATCATATTTTTATTTTGAAATCTTAGCAAACAAATTGTATTCATTTCATTCTGTAAATTAGAATGAAATATAGTCTGTCTGATTTCAGTCTTGGATTTTTGCCAGTCAGACATGCATTCTCATCTGGTTGGTTTGGTTTTATTTTGGTGAAATAACCTGCAGCTGATGATAAGTGGAGGTGCGTGCTATACATATTAGGAGCCTGTGGTGCTGACTCAGTATAGCACGTTGAGCTCTGCCATATGCATTAAAGGTTTATTGTGCTTGCTCAGTATAACACATTGAGCACTGCCGTATGCGTTAAGGGTTTATTGTGCTTGCTCAGTATAACACATTGAGCTCTGATGTATACATTAAGAGTTTATGGCACTGGCTCAATATTTAGCATGTTGAGCTTTGCTTTTGCTCATTGTATGAGTAAATATGCATTTATCAGAAACTGGAATGACTTCACCAGTCATGGTTTTTACATCTTTGTGACAGCTAATTTATATAATGATTGAGTTTTGAGCTCTACTCTCATTGGGCTCCTGTTTTTGTGTTTCTATCCTCTCTAGTTCTCAGGGTGTCACAGTTAGTCTTAATACCACATCTGGCATGGTTGCATCATTTGAACTGTCTGACAACACTAATGACCAATCTGGAGAACAGGAATCTGAGTATGAACAAGGAGAAGATGAACTAGTTTATCACAAATCTGATGGATCAGAATTGTATCCTCAAGAGTACCCAGAAGAAGGACAGTATGAAGGCCACGATGCTGAGTTGACGGAAGACCAAATAGAATATGTGGAAGAGCCAGAGGAAGAGCAACTTTACACTGATGAAGTGTTAGACATCGAAATCAATGAACCTTTAGATGAATTTACAGTGAGTCTTTTCTCCTTTGTATGACCAAAGATAGCCTGGCTTCTCATGCATAGGTTTCTAGACTGATTTGAAATCTATTTGCCTCCCTTGGGATGGAGGGAAATTAGACCTTATTATCACTGTCTGCCAGTTTCTTTATCTGAGCTATGACAAAGTTTGTGTTGACAGCTTGTTTGGCCAGAGGTAATGCTCCTTTGTCATTCTGGAAGGCTGCAAAGAATTGTGACCTTGAGGATTGCACCCTAAGGAAGAAAACAGCTTTGTGTGGTAGAGATACACTGTCAATTGTTAGAAGTACTTAATGCAGAGCTTTTATCCAGGCTTTAGACAAGATCTGATAAAGTCCTTCTAAGGTGAAAAGATTATTGACCTGCTAAAGACATCTTTAAGGTGCTAATATTCCAAAGTGATTGATGTCCTGTTCATTCATCCTTTTTTGTAACTGAGGACTGTCTAAACCTGAATAAAGAGATTGGAGGTTAGTTTAGGAGATGTCACATATCATTTGTTATCTATAATCGGAATGCAAAGATTGTGCCGATTTTTATTTCAAAAAAATGGTTTTGGTAGGTAGGTTTTTTTTTTTTTTTTTTTTTTTTTTTTTT
>NW_007223940.1:0-798 GCF_000164805.1 Carlito syrichta | reverse complement strand
CCTAAGATTATTTATGTAAATATCTTATGTTACTTTGTGTGGTCTCTTTTGTTCAAAAACAAACAAACAAACAAAAGCAAGCAAACAAAAAACCTTTAGGATATCAAAGTCTTCCTGAGACAGGAGGGGAGGAGATTGCTAATTGTCTTGGAAATGTAAAATAAACACTTTTTCTACATATGTTAATACCACTGTTTATTGACTATTTACTCAGCTCTGATGTAATTGGGGTCATTAGGGAAGTGAAAGCAGCTCAGATTCTGTCAATACCTGACCTTTAAAATAGTTGTACATTCTGTGTTACTGGATGTTAAACAAGTCAGCTCTTTCATGGCATGGTGGCTGTTGTCTCAATGTTAGCAGGAGCAGAGAGGTGCCATTCCTTGTTGAAAACTTTTTTGGAAAAAAAAAAAAAAAGTCTTCTGCTGCAGACATGGTGTTTCAAAAATCAGACAAAATATATTTCATGGAAAATCTATTTTGAGTTCGACATTCATTTGAAAAGCTAAAACTAGCATCCGGATAAAAAAAGGAAGGGATGAAACATCAAACTGAAAATATCTTCCTATATTGTGACATTTTAGCAAATGTAAATGAAACCACCTTTAAGGCTGTCACAAGCAAAGAAATCCAACTGGGGTCTTGATGACTGAAGGGATGTTAAAGAATCTCTCATCAGCAGACCATAAAGAATAAAGCAAAAGATATCAGTAATGTGCAGATGTTATCAGGATGTGACTTCAGCACAACCCTGCATCCCGATGGAGAGACAAAACTGCAGATGTTTAACATATTATA
>NW_007223939.1:0-707 GCF_000164805.1 Carlito syrichta | reverse complement strand
ATTAACCATCATCATCATCATCACAAAACAGAAAGAACAAATTACTATGGAAATACCGAGGCTGAACTAATTTTGTAAAGACAGGCAGGGGAAATATTCTGGAAAAAGAGACATCAGAGTTACGATCTTAAGAAATCACAGTGAAAAAGTTGATTGAATCTGTTGTGGCCACAGTACCTAACATCTATCATTTCACAGAGGAACACATAGTTGAATGTCTAATGATTGTTAATAGACCAAAGTTGGAAACCCTGCAAAGGTTCCTGGATAAGACAGGGTCAGAAGAAAATGTAAAGTCCTAAATAACAAGGCAAAATATATAGAGAGATATATTATGAAATTTAAAAAGTGAGAGACAACACTGCCATTCTGTACTACTGAAGTATGGTATTTTATTTAGTTATTTTCAGTAATTTTTCTTTCGTTTGTTAGATGCATTGTTAGACATTAATTGGTGCCATACACCAATTAGAAACCAAATTGCACAATGCCACCTCCTAAGAAAACTAATTTTTCACATGGATAATTGCCATCAGGCTGGATTTGTTCTTTTTAGCACAATTAGTTGGCCTGTATTAGCAATTCAAATAATATTTTATAATGTCTTTGCCTGTGCAAACATGTAAAATTAACAAAAAAGGAGACATTTAATATTTGGTGGAAAAATATATTTTTAATAGATTTGGACTGTGTTTTTGCTATTTTAC